>NC_060211.1:61567500-61785000 GCF_021130785.1 Homalodisca vitripennis
TAAAATAAAAAAACAAGAAGGCGGATTGAGGATCAGGGTCCCCTGTGGCACCCACAACACCTCGTGACATCGTGGATAATGACACCGTTATCGTTTGTGGATATTGAGATTATGAATATTTCAGAAGTAGGCATCTTACAGAGATTACATACCTTGAAATCTTCTCTAGCATGAGCCCCTCTCGACTCCTTGCGGTTCTCTGCACTATAGATTGTCTGTTGGGCGTTGATCATAAGATTCTGTAACTCCAGCGCCTCCACCAGGTCAGTGTTCCACACCATGCTGCGGTCTTGTAACTAAACCCCAATTAATGTTAAAACCCAATAAATGAATAAAAAAAACATACTTAAATCTAATTTACTTCTAGTATATGTTTGTACAACATACTACCATTATACAGGGTGAGTCACCTAAGGTGTTATAAACATATATTAGGAGAATCATTAGGCTACAGCAAAGAAACAAATTTCAACCATCTAAATAATATAAAATAATTAAATCTTTTAATTATTTCCATCAAATATAAGGAATAAAGTGTGCCAAAACTTGAGATCCCGGGTTTAGATCTTGAACATTTTAAACGTAAACCTGTGACATATGGCACGTCTTTAAAACTCTAACTGGCAAAAACATTTTTGTGGTTTCGTTTCCAAAAACATTTCACCATTTCGTATTGTGACGGACCAAATTACAACATTATGGTTTACCATAAAACCATGTATGTTCTACAAGTTTAAAAATAATATTGTGAAACTAGCAAATGTTGCAATAAATACGTTGACAAAATCTTCAGTAAATACTGTTTTAAATGGCCGATTACATGAACGTATAATTATATTTACTAAAATTTGACCATCTCCAAAAAAGTTAAGATTTTCAAATTTTTAAATGGTTCTTAAAAAATCTAAATATAACAGTACATCATGGTGTACCTTAATTTAAACGTCTTTAATGTTTTTAATCCAAATCTATCTCTAATAATTTGTTTATCCAAGACTAAAACAGATTAAACGTTGAACATTAAGACATTTTCAGTTCTACTGATGTATGCTTTAATTTACTATTGCATTTTCAAACGTAACTCTGTGCCACACAATTTGTGGGCTAATCGCGTAATAAGAAATATTTGGATATAATTGCCTCAATCAATATTTTAACCGTTTGGTATGGTGGTCCAAAGTACGTTACATTAATCAAGTAGGGTTAGAAATTAACGGCTGCCAAATGCGCGGGCCTCCATGCTATTGAGGGCAACGATAACTATCCACTCTCTCTTGTTCAACACCTCTGGCCCTTGGCAATTTACAAAGCTTGTACAATTCATCATCCTAGGTCGTTAAAGGAATGGCCCATTTAGAAAGTCCCAATAATCGGACTTGGGCTCATAATTGCAAATGAAGGTTGAGGACTGTTTTTCTATAGCCATTCACAAACCGGATGGACTGTATATGACAAAAGAAGATAGTGTATATGCAAAGTATCCACATAATTGTTTTTGTTGTTTTAGGGCGGGAAGATTAGATATTGCACTTAGCCCTAAAAGTACCTTTGAGATGTTTCTGAAGTGACTGAGTATTCTGGATGTGTAAATTTGTGGGTAGGGACTGCTTCCTGTCGAAATCCATAAGGAAAGATTTTGGGTATTAATCTCAGTCATGTCTCTTTTGAAGGGGGGCCCGCTCTATACCAGCCTCCAGTCACAGCGGGCAGGGAGCAGCACGCCCTTATTTTAGGCTAACAACTGCGTTTAACACTTAAGGTGCCCTATCACCTCCAACAGTCATCTTCCGCAGTAGACTAGACGTATCGATCTACCCTTGCATTCCAATATTTCGACATTTGCGGTTAGTGATGTGCCGCTCCTGGACATCCATAAGGTTGTCCAGATTTAATTCACACGTCGATTTTGGTTATACCCATTGTAGGTTCAACTGAAAAGTATAAACCAGCGAGAAGAGAACCCCCCTGGGAAAATCTACATAACTTGAGAACCATTCAAGCAACATGATATTGTACACGAGATAGTGACCTTTATCTCAAGTTGGTTACACTATGGTATTTTATGAGTTATTTGATACGCATAAGGGAGTTTCGTTGCGTGCCTCTTAAATCAAATTTGTCTGTGAAAGAAGTGATAGGAAAGAGTAGCTGTGCAAAGTGTACGAAAATTACCAAGTATTTCAGATTGCTAATAGTTCTGACAATCTTCTTTTGTTGTCTACAATCTTTGCTATTGAATTTTATCATTTTAGAGCGCGAATTTCTTTGTAAGTTTAACTTTATGTAATTGTTGTTAGAATCATCAAGAAAGGGCCATCTAATTGAATTCAATTATCTACAGTTGTAATTGTATAAACGCATTATTTTCTAAATGACCCATTTTTAATAAGAAATTATTCATGTTAATTATCACAATACTGAGATATGGCAAGCGCAATGCAAATGATTCTGTCTTACTGAGCTTCCCTCGGTAAAATCGCAAAATCTATTTTAATTAAATCTATTCTATGCAAAATCTATTCTTATTTAGTTCCAATTTTTTTCTTGGTTGCTTAAAATTATCTTAACTAGGATTAACTAATTAAATCCGAATACCCAATAAAATGTTATTCATAAATGTATTCTACATCTCCGTAGATCGGCTTTTATTGTAGTGTAAGGAGATATAACTCGACGCAATGTAGGTGAGTTATCCTCATCAAAATAATATCCAAAACCAGTGACAAATATACCGTAGATAAACAGTCCTCTAATCATTTATAGCAGAACTGATTCTTAAGAATCTATGGTTGCCCAATTTCAAAAATTAACTGTGCAAATGCTACGCCATTTGTGCTCATTCCGCCTTATCACATAGAAAAACTAATTGAATTGAATAGAGATGTAATTACAGCTTGTTGTATTCAAAGCTGTAGTTACAGAAATATAACACATTCAAATATGGGAAACTCTTGAGTAGAGAGGAAGGAAATGACCTTGTACAAGCACATGTTAGAAATCATTCCGTTCAAACGATTTTTTTATCAAATTTTTTCGTTATAAAAATAAATGTGAACAACCGCCCACCTTAAGGTCAGAGAGCGATTTGTACAGAGCGTCCATGTTCCGGCAGCCTTCCTGCAGTGTAGCAGCCTCCCGGAACACAGCGGCATGTGTCTGCATTGTCTTCTGCATGTCGAGGCGTAGTTGAGCTGTCAATGTTGGTCCATTCGCGAACCTCAACCAGTCCAAGTTGGCTAGTGATGCCTCTCCTGCATTCTTAAAATAAACATTTATAATATGAGTATTTATAATATCTATGTTCTTCCCTTAATAATGCAACCCAAATACATACAAAGCGCGTATGGAAACAAAGCATTTTCTAACATGTGTTCCATTTGATTTTGTTTAAATTTTGATTCCCTACACCAAGTCCTACAATATTGGGCCACCCTTTATGAGATTCTCCGTATATTTATTATTTTAATTTGTAAACTACTACTAAATTCACAATACGATGAGATAAAACGTTAAATCCAAGGAAAGGCGATAGAAACATGGATTTATCAATTAACCAATTAAAACTCGTGGCTGAAACGCAAAACAAAGAAACTAAATCTTTGTGCGATATCAAAGATAAATAAGTTATCTTATACTATAAAAGAGTAAAATATAGTTTTATCTAGTATTTTAAATATTATAAAATGAAACTTTTAAACAATTTAATCTGCTAGCCATAGAACCAATTTTATTGCGATAAATAATTATAATCACGTTAAATTATTTTTTTTATCATTTTGTGACAACACGCAGATTTTCAACACTACTTAATAAATTAAATGGGATAGATAAACGTGTTGTGAGATGTAATTCTTATTTTACAGCACATTTATTAGTTAACATAAATTTAATAATCATAAATTAATTCTGTTTTTTTTTCTTATTCAGAAATGTGTTTCCGTATCATTCCATCCTGCCTCTCTATTAATCCTTATTAATACCTTATAAATCATTACTTTTCGGTTTATAAACAGCAAAAAGAACTTTTTATACAAAATTACATCAGAAATACAATGTAAACCGTTATGGCCAACCTCTGATTTCAATACTACTGGAAGGTATATATAATCTAACTCATGTATACGCTGCTCTATAATAGCCTACGAAAAGAGGTAAGGAACTGTTGGAGAACGTGATCTAAGCAACGAGTAATACTCCACACATTTACTTACTGGACTTATGTCTACTTTCTCTCCTGGCTTGTTCTCTTGAGCGATTTTCTTGGCGCACGCTCTGCCAAAGATGACGATGTCGAGGAGGGAGTTGGCTCCGAGCCTGTTTGCCCCGTGTACAGAACAACAGCTGGCCTCTCCGCACGAGTACAGTCCGGGCACCACCACATCTTGTCCGTTCTTCACAGTTAAAACCTGTTCAAAACCAATAGAATAAATGTTCTAACGTAGGGTTCACGGGGCCAAAAATAGATATGTACCGTTATTTAGTTGTACTTCATATAGTACATATTTTCGCAACCCAGTTATTTGTTACTGGTTAGTATAAGTTACATCCGATGTTCTTGGAACTAAATTCTTGGCGGATTGATAACCGAATTGGCACGCATCTTAATTTTTTCTCTCGGAAACTTTGTAGCTGCCGATCCTGCTGCCGAGTAACATCTCGCGCGCCTTGTTCCATAAGTAAAAATTTATATTTTCGTATTATAAGTTCGCCCTTTCATGCGAGACATCTAAATGTAAAGTAAAATTATAACTTGTAAAGTAACTTACCTTGAATGTGTTTTATTTGCCAGATAAACCTGGATAATATTTGTGGCGATGTCCTTCTGACGAGACCACGTTGTCGTGATTATAAGTTGCCTCTATAAATGGCTAAAACCGTCGCGATTTTGTTTTAGGCGAGTTGCAGGTCGCTCTTCGAGCTTACTTGTTGAGTCCAAGCCCAATTACTTCCAGTCTACTAATCTCCCCCTTTTCCGAATACAGCTGCATTGTCGAGCCAAGAATGTTGACGCCCGCGTTTGTGAGACAAGTTCATCGTAAAGGGAAATTATTTTTAAAGTTTTAATAATTATTAATTTCGAAGGTACAATCCATAGAACATCGGAATATTTAGGCCCATCCCAAAGTATCATATTTTAGTTCATTCATACTCTATTTGGCAGCAAACATGCCAAAACTTTATTTTATTTTACCAACTAGAAGTGGTGCTTTAATGTTTATTTGCCAATATTAAACATAAACGTAAACTTCGAATTTCAAGTATTCATTACTACGACCTCAGCAGTATCCAACCCCATGTGTATTGTCCATTCAGTACAGATGGACTTCAATAACTGTAACGATCGATACAAATGCTTTATGCTATACGACATCGAAAACTGTCGCGTATTAACCTATCGCATTTAAAATAATCAATTTCCTTAAAAATCGTATGGATTAAAACATTTATTTTATACCTGACACTATTTAGAAATTATAAACATTGATTGCTAAAAATCTATTATATGTTCAATATCACAGACCTGATGGACAATAAACTGTATATACAATATGGTTGCTGTCACAGTGAAAATAAGGTTATCAGTTCCAAGTAGTATGATCTATTTGTTATAATTTGATGTCAAGATTTTCCCAGAATTTTGGTTTTATAATTCTTAAATCTTGTATATCTTACACTCGTACATCTTGGGTGTTTCAACTTTGTTTAGGATTTTCGACCATAGATGTTGACTTACATAAATCAGCCCAAGTAATAAAAATATTCCAGCAAATATTCAGAATGTGTGGTGGAAAATCTCCACCTCCCCCCTCAAGCTATTTAGGCATCTTCCCAAAATCCTCAGTGAAGAAATACTCGTTTAACTGAACACTGAAAGAACTCGCATGTAATGCAAGCAAAGGCCAGGAGGAAAGACAGCAATCTTCTTCCACGATTGCCTAAAACAATTTTGCTGACAAGGATACAAAAGACACACTAAAGGTGCGTCCTAAGGCGATGCTCTGTGTAGTGTACATCTTAAAATAGATCCAGACGATTGTCAAGCCGAAGGATGTGGGTAAAGAGATTCAAATGATCCGAAAAATGTCCTGCACTTTAGACTCCGGGTATTAATAATCTTGAAGATGAAGACCATCATTACCAGAGACCCTGCAGATGAACAGGAATCCTAAAAGTGTTGTGTTTGTACCCCACCCAATATAGGGGGAAAATCTTCCTGAATGCAAATATAACAGCACCCTGCAGAGGCTAGCATTAAGATCGGATAGACTAACCACATAATTCCATAAAGAGTACAAATCACGAATGGTATACAGGTTTTGACTGAGATTGTCTACGGAACATTAGGAGATAAAAACTGTTCAAGATGTCTATTGTATGTCCGGGGAAATTTGAAATAAAGAAAGTGGTTACCAGGTGGAAGCTCTCCGGACGTACACCCTTGTTTTATTTTCTTGCAGGTTCTGGATAGACTAAGAACTAACATTCATGAAACCACCATTAAAGTAGAGTAACAAAACTGTATTCTACCCAGCTTGTCCGAGATCGATTTGTCAAGGATTGTTATTCTTATGCACTATTGCATCCGGTAGTAGATACAATAAATAGTGGTTATATCGGTTAACGAATCAGACTGTAGTGAAAAGATACGTAGTGCTAGGTGGAAGCTTTATTATTAAGATCAATTATCACTTTCGGTTAATGAATAAGGTTTTCCAAATTCTAAACAACACGAAATACAGGTATATCATTAGAACTTATGAGGATTGTATGGAACGTTTGTTATTACACTGTTTTAATTTAAGATAAATTACAATACATTAGTAACAATTCTTCCCACTCTCAGAAATCCGAATAATAAAAATAAGCCAATAAAAGGCGTTCAAGGATATAAAGTTGACATCGACAGTAAAATATTGATATAATATTTGTTAAACGCAACTATAGCCTAGTACCTACGGGTAGTATACGATCGTATCTTCCTAAATTTTACAACGTTAAAATATAAGTGGACGATACCTGTCCAATGTAATTGGTGGGCACGCCACCCATGTTGTAATGTACAGTTGGCAGCACTGGAATGGGGTCCCGGGTGACATCCACTCCGGCAAATATCATGGCAGTCTCGGAAATTCCGGGTAGACGAGAAGCCAACTGCTCCTGTGGTAAGTGATGTAGCTGTAGGTACAGATGGTCCTTCTCTGGTCCGCAGCCTCTGGTTTGAAAATAGATTAATGTCAGATTTCAATTTACGTCACTTTAGTCATCCTGTGACTATGGCGTTTCTCAAAGAAAGATTATTGTTCACAAGGCAGTCACGTAGTTACCCAATTGAACATTTTAATATTATAAATTCAAGCTTATACATTTATGAAAATTAGTATAAGGCTCTCCGTGTTTCAAGAATACAACCACGGTTAATTGGTATGTTAATGAACTCAGAGCGGAAAATGTTCAGGAACCGATATCGCTTGTGATCTTAAGTGGCTCTTTGTTCACTTAGGACGGAAAACTGAGGAAACTTCTCACTGCGTGACATAAGAGTGATAGGGTGTTTAGGATGGCTACGGGTAAGAAATTGGGGTCGCATGTATGGCACTACTTCAGTTATGCCACTTTAGAAAAAGGTGAGACTTTCTCTGTTTCACACTCTGTCAACAGTAAAAGCGGGCAAAGAATGGTACTCTCTTACTTTTAGACTTGCAAATACCTTTAACATTAAGAGAGCCCACTCAAACAACCACCCTCTGCATTAACCTGTATACTTATCGATTAAGTTATTCCTTTACTCCACTATCTGGATATTTATGGTCTGTAATGTGTCTCTCCTGTACATCTATTAAATTGCCCAGATGTAAGTAACATCGGTTTTTGCTGTACCCAGTGTAGGTTCAACTGGAATGTCTAAACTAGCCGAAGTAAACTCACCTGGAGGAAAATCTTGGTAAGATCATGTCTCACTTCTCAGCTGCATAAATTACAACTGAGATCATCAAAAGCAGTCACTTGGACTCGTAGATGAAACGAGAACATCATAAAAGGTACAGGATCTGGATCAAGTAGTCTTATTTGTGAGAGTAAAGTAGATAGAAGAAGTTCAGTATTATTGTAAGTATCAACTCTGCCGTTACTGTATTTTCACTTCCTTCAAATTTTCATACTTCACCACATTTAATTATGCTCGTAATACTGGTAAACTAAAAAGATATAAATATTTAGAAGTCTAAAAATAGTTGCTATTATTTGTGTTACCAAGGTTGGGTCCTACATATCAGGATAGGTTTCAAGTTACTCTTAGGTTTCAAGTAAAATTTTTCAAGAAAGTGAATAAGTCTATATTAATTTGACAATCAGTTCAAAAATATTGAACGCTGAAGTCACATTTGGAATTTATGCACATGTATACCAATTACCTGCCTTCCCTGATCTCAATAGTCATGGACCTGGATACGACATCACGTGAAGCCAAGTCTTTGGCTACTGGGGCGTACCGCTCCATGAACCTCTCACCCTGAGAGTTAATGAGATAACCTCCTTCGCCCCGGCAGCCCTCTGTTATCAGGCAGCCGGCTCCGTAAATTCCTAATGTAAGAGTAAAGATGTTTGTAGAAAATGCATTTTTACAAACTTATATAAATTACAAATATATTACTTGCACTATAATTTTGAAAAAAGCCAGTTATAAAACATCATACATCATTTATTCACTTAAGCCTTCCGGTTCGTTTCACGTCAAAGCATTTCTTACATATGATTGTATCTTCTTGAAATGTTTCGCCCTCTGTGTGAAGAGCCCATCTTCAGTCATCCATGAATATCGATTTCGATATAACATCTGCTGACTGAAGATAGCTCTCCACAGGGAGGCCGAAATATTTTATGAAGATACAATCATATGTAAGCAATGTTTCGACACACTGCGAGCCGGAAGACTTTTTAATTATAGTTATGACAATGGTCTCATAAGCCTAAGAACTAAGATATTGCTCGTTCATTATATTTTTATAAGGCATGTTTTCAGACTGTATTTTAATATTAATCCTATATAAATCTATTAAAATATATTAATAAATCCCAATTATATTGATTAAAATCCCTTTTTTAACTGTTCAACTGCATGAAACATATTTAAAATCGAAATCACCTTAGCACTATAGAAAAAACTACTATACAAATTTATTATATTTAAAGCAAACAAAAAACAAAATTAATATATAAAAAATTAAAATAGAAAAATATTAAATTATGAACTCAAAATCCAATTCTATACCATAATTAATTATTTTCTACAAATTTAACTTTCTAGTAAGTCATAACAAAACTGATATTGAAATTTGTGAAAGAGTAATAGAAGTAAAAGTGGAAGACCTTTTCCATTACTTATATTTACGAAAACGTGAGGTGATGATTGAAAATTTGTTTAAAATCCTGTTTGTTCATTATAAACCAATGAAGCTTCATGGAAGTACCAATCTTTAAACTAATGTGGACTAAGATATTTTACAAGTAAGAAGAAATGTTTCACGACACATGCAACAGACTTACCTGTCGGATGGAACTGGACAAACTCAAGGTCCTGGACGTATAGGTCTGCTCTGGAGACCATGGCGGTGCCGTCTCCGGTGCAAACGTGCGCAGCGGTTGTCGAGAAGTATGTCCGACCGTAGCCTCCTGTTGCTAGAACCTTTACATAAACTTGTATATTATTAACGATGCAGATTCCTAACTAGCAAACGTTCCAGTCAGGTGAGTTTGAAGCACCTGTTAAATGCGTTATTGCTCTGGAATGCATTAATGTATTAAATCGGATGTTAAAAAAGTCCCACACGGACTTGATAATTCCCGAACGATTACAGGTAAATCAAACTTGGTACATCTTTACTGTAACTATACATTTACTTTTTAAAGTAAATACCGTATTTTTTCATGTCAATGGAATGGCCAACAAGGAGTCATAAGGAAAGCGTAAATGAGAGCATCATAGGTCGAGTAGTAGCTACATCAAATTATTAGCAGGCCTTTATTAGTAGAGTACAATGCTGCAAATCCGACCTCAAAAGGTTTACTGTTTTAAAAATTGTACTGGTTTAACGTTTGAATCATTTACAATGTAGGTCCTGTTCTATATGATTAAATACTTTTTTCTTGGCTCAAGTTGTGAAAGTTCAACTTACTAAATGAATACTGGACCTGAGAAATAGTTTATAAGGTAGTTAGTGACTCTTCACATCCAATGAAGGATGGTCTACATGGAGTTCGGCAAAACACTTTGACGTAAACATAACTCTAGATTTACATTTCAGTTCAAGGGTGATGGTCTTCCAAATTATCTCATTGTACCTATGTATTTGATCTTTCCCTGTTGAGTTGAATGGTGAGGTAATGCTTGTAGCAAATGCATCAGAATGGAGGAAGGAGATTTGTTCAAGAGAAAATAAGGAGGATCCTCTATCTGAGTGGATAAAAGAGGGGAGGTCAGAGATGGTAAATAAATCAGTGATGCATTTTATCACCCTAGCAGAAGTAAGATCGGGGCAACGACAGGCAAAAGAGAAAATATACTCGTAGACTAAAGTGAGGAAGTAACGATTACGAAAGTTGTAGGAACGTAACCTTTGAAAGCGGTATTAAGGCGCCCCATAAGTGCTGTCGCTTTAATAAGACGACATCGATGTTTTACAATCCGCGGTTTAACCTCAGCACAGTCAGGACAACCTGGTGTCATCCTTATGACTTGTGGAAGTGCAGAAGGTTTCATGTACACATACAGTAATACATTCTGGTATTCTCTGGGTGGCACACTGTTTCGTGGAGGTGGTTTCACTTATTTGAACCGGTTGCTCCACACGCTCGAGGAAGCATGTCTGCTTTGAAATCCTCGGATCCTGGACGATAAACAATTTTGAAGTAGTAGAGAGATAACTTCAGTCTCAATGACAAATTTTATTATTTTATATCTTACTGGATTGCTTCTTGTTACAAATGAATGACAATCCCGGTTGATCTGTTTCGATCTTGAAGTGTTTTCTAAACAGGAACGCTGTCCACTTACGTAGTGGTTCCATTATGGCAGTATCCTCTTTCTTGACGGCGGAGTGAACTCTCTCACTTTTGGGCAGAGTACGAGAAAAGAAAGGTACACGTCGCGTCGGTTGTCTTGGCTGAGCGTGGCGATGAAGGCGAAACCTGAGGCATTCGTTTCAACAACAAGAGGGGATTTGTGAGTTATGGCTGTGATGATAGCGTTGGCCGTGTCTCGTTTTAGTGTTTGAAAATGTTTTACTGTGTCGAGAGGCAGTAAAAGTATTGTATGAAGTGAGTAGGAATCGGTCTTTGGGTAAAGAAATGTCAAGAGGGGTTTTGTCCTCTCTGGGTCAGGTTTGATGGTTATATCAATACACGGAGTTACAGATTTAATATCTTACAACGTATTTAGCCTAAACCTGTAAAGAGAAACATGATATTTTATTAAATTAACTGTACTGAAAATCTGAGATGAATCCACAATGAGAGAGCATATTACGTATAAGCGACAAATGCAATATTAACATTCGTGCCAAGTCTAAAATAGGGTACATACATAAAATATACCAAATCGTTACTCTTTTATATTTTCACATCTTTAAGATGGCTAACAGAAATTTACATTAACTATAATTGTACTGTAGTTTTCCACCATTTATAATTTTAATGGCTCAGTACTTGTCTCACAACACATACCTGAAAGTTTTCAACCAACTTCACTGTTACAGAAAGAAAGATATATTCTGAAAATCTTACAGTGTTCTTGGCACGAAAACGATGAATACTCCCGTCCTCTAAACAAAGCGCGATGATGCCTCGACACTCTCCTTTCTCCATCAGCAGATCGAGAGCGAAGTATTCAATGAAGTAGTTGCAGTCGTAGCGAAGCGACTGGCCGTACAGAGTGTGCAGTAAGGAGTGCCCCGTACGGTCGGCTACAGCACAGCAGCGGTGGGCCTGACCACCCTTGCCGAACTTGAGACTCTGGCCGCCAAACGCTCTCTGGTAGATCTTGCCCTCCTTAGTGCGAGAGAAAGGCATACCTGAAAATAAATATAAGTATTTATATATAAAAATAATTATAATTGCTTAAACAACTAATGCACGTTACCAATAACCCTTTTACCACATTTTTTCTAAATAAACCTCAACGAGTCTGTTATCTGAGGAACCTACTGTATAAGCTATAGAGACTCTAACAAGCGATTATTACACAGACAGTTATCTTAAAAACAATAAAAATGTTATTCGTTATCCGTTATTTAATATGAATTAGTATTGTAACGTTAAGTATGACTTCAAATGTTGGAGGAGTTCCACACTATATTATTTTACAAACCTTCTCACCCAAACTTTAAGAATGAAAGAGCCGGATCAGAAATATTACTCTAATTATGTTTTGATAAGTTTGTCTTAATGACGAAATCAGCATTAAGTGGATAGCAAACACACTCGTAGTTACAAATGAAACATGTTTTCAGAGCAGAGAGCAATGTATGTTCAAACAACGATCCTCCCTCTACGTAAACTAGCAGCTGATTACAAAATATATCAGGGAAGAGCATCATTTAATAATTAACTAGTCATGTTTCCAGTTGACATAAACTTAGAATCAGCTATAATTAATTTACATTTCGATTTTACTTAATACTATGCGATGGAAGTGCTCAGGGAGTATGAAACGTGAGGTTATCTGAAAATTCTTTTACTTGCCGCAACAAACACCCACTGTTTGGGGATATGTAAAGCATACATGCAGATCATACAATTATAACTGAAATGAAACTCAGACAAGAAGATGTTAATAATAAGTGGAAAATAAATCATTATCAAATTGAATTGTTCAGATAAGTGTATTGATTAAAAAACATAATAAACAGGAAGGTTTACCTAATTACATTCTGTAAACGTGTATAGAAAGTGGACTGCCTGTTATAGAATGTTGTGCTACTGGGCAATTTGAAGACGCGTAGTGCACATAAAACTTCTATAGAAAATTTTCAATAAAATTCTATATAAATTTCATAGTGATTTGATAAATTTGTTATTTATGATTAGTGCCCCACAAGTTGGAAACAACATTCCACATACCTACATAACGCATATTACTTAAAACAAATTGTACGCAAATCGGTCCAAATATAGTGACCGGACCATAATTCATTTCTTCTTATTCTGCTATGGGCGCTAGTTTGGTATCACACCGAAAGGAGCGCTAGAAACAGCACGCTACAAAATAGTCCGATGGTGGATGTGCATGTTAATCCCTCCCCCCTTCTACACCCCGCCTACCATTTGCCAGTTTTATGTGTAGGAGAAAAATTACTGATCCGCTTAACCCCCTTGAATGCTGTGATACTCTTGCAGTACTGACACCTCACTGCGGGGTTTTTTTGCCACTTGCAACCAAAATTAATGTTAATCATTTTATTGGCAAAAAACAATATTATACAGCACTCTGAGTACTATTTATTTAGAGGGCCAGTTCCAGAATACAATAAGGAGTAATTAGGGGGGAAACCCGTATTTTTTATATAATGGGATGGTGGGGGGGAGGGGGGTTGAAGGAACTAAAGATGGGTAGGAAATTATCTATGGGTCAGTATCAACAACGTCATCATCCTCTGATAAATCACTCAAATCCAATCCTATTTCAGAACTCGGCATTTCTAAAAATCTTCTAATCTCATACTCGCCTTCGTTATCCATAGACATAATGGTAGTCTAATTATCCAACAACAACAAAATTATGTCCAGTAGTAATACTATACTAGTAATTATATTTATATAAATAAACACTATATAAATAAAACACCTCAATAAGTCCGAAAACACATAAAAGCACAAGACAAGACCACTTCTGTGACTGACATTTGACAAAACTTATTCAGAACAGAAATGCACGTGGTTTTGTGGTAGTTGAAATATAATATATCAGGTAGCAGCACCAATCAACAAGAGAATAGTGTCCAGATAGTTCATATTGAGGCCGCTAGATGGTGTGGGCCCCTTTGTTCAGTAGTAGTGGACTACAACAAAGAGATACATCGTGTTCCGTACATTTACGGGCGTAGCAGTGAGGGCTCCGCGGACGAAAACGTATATGTACGTTTACAGCAGTCAAGGGGTTAACATAAGGGAACAGCTGATGGTCAGCTGCGATATGGCAACACGTCATCGGATTGTTTTTGTGTAGGTTGTTCTAGTCGTTTTTTTTTTTTTTTTTTTTTTTTTTGATTGGCTGACGAGATTTGTGAATATTAAAGTACCGTACCTGTTGAGATTACCAATACGATTAATCATATTTACAATTTTCATTATTAAATTCCTTTAAATTTATTTACTCGTATTGTCACGATATTCATATTTTTATTTAATGTATTGTAAACTACAAGTTACATACATGTTTACTAATGTACCTACTCTTATGCAAATAACGCTATTTACGAGTATACTACTGTATATGGCAATGATTAAAAATACAACCAAAAACAACTGACTTACTTTTACAGAAATCTCTAAAAACCAAAGTCAGAAGAATTGTCAAGATTTTAGCGGAACAATAAAATCGATGAATGTGAATTTGGCGCCTTGTATTTAATAACGGAAATTAGACCCGCCCGTTTCCGGAGAACTAGGGAGGAGGGTACCACACTGTGAGGCGTGACAATCGAATTGAGGAACCTACTTTTATCATGGACAATCTATTGTATGTTCTTCATTCTGTACTCTATGGTTCAGTAGAACTTCCAAAATAAGTATTAATAGAATATATTTTTATTCATGTTAAAAAGCAAAACTAACCCCTAAAGTCCTAATGTTGAAAATTGTTAAAATATACAGCCCTCATTTAGGACTTAATCAAACAGTACTCAAATTGTTGTATATATTTTAAATAAAAAAGGACGCAACGCGGTCAAGTAGAACTAATTCCTAAAAGACTTATTGGATTCCAAGTTTATCGTAACGCGAACTTCTAAGAGTTTCCTTACAAATTAATTTCCAGATAAAAAACAGGACGAGAGGTGTGCAAAAAATGTTTACTTCCATGTATTTTCAAGAAAAATGTATAAAAAATTGTAGGCTTACCATAATTTTCCAGTTCAATCACAGCATGGGGCGCTTCACGGGCCATGTAATGTATCGCGTCTTGGTCTCCCAGCCAATCCGACCCTTTCACGGTGTCATACCTGTTCATATAACGCTAATAAAGTAATATTACACAACAACGGTTTTCTCTTAATCAAGTGGTACTTTGATTGCAAGTTTAGTATTACTTCAGATTTCATTTTTATTATTAAACTATACAATTAAGTTCATTTCAGTACATCGACAAATTAAATAATATTATATTACATATAATATAAAAGTACTGATGAATAAATAAATATTTTATTCGTCAAATGTCATCTTAAAGAATGTTTCTCACTCAAATCCGAAAGGAGGGACATTGTGGACCTTATGGAGATGCTAACCATGGAGACAGAAGTCAAAAAAATGTTCCTCTTTTCTGATTACTGGAGTGGGCTGTTTTTCACATTGTCTATGATCAGAGGCCTAAAATTTTCCTTTTTATAAACCTTTTAGTATGGTGATCTCTCTCAATGTGGCTTTTCCCAAAGGAATATCGACCCTTCCACCCGCGGTACTTGAATAGTTTACCGGTGACTCAATGATAATAAGTGACACGAGTGATGGAATTATGGGGTGCGGCCATGTAGAGAGATGGTTTTTTGCAGTTTTCCGAGCAAACTTAGATCATTGTCATCACTGGTTATGCTTATGAGAATTATCGTCTGCAGTATAAGGCCATACAAATTAATATTTTTACTGATAGCAGGGAGCTTTGAAGGCACTGGCTTTCTGTGTGTTAATCTCAAAACCTGTCTAAGTTTTTGTTGTCATTTCCTTTGCTTCATCGGCAGAATCAACAACGCTATTCTTTGTCAGGTTTGAAGCCGTAAGGGAATTATGGAAAAATGAGAGGGCTGATGTTTTGGTAAACTTGGGTTCAGCATCAAACAGGACGAACTGTTCTGTGGAATTTCCAGGTGTGTAGGCTCTAGAGCTATCTCGAAATGGTTTTTCATTGTAAGATTAATGTTATCGGGCTTATTGATGAGTACGCTTGTTCTTCATTCGTAGAAGATAATATCTGTTCTCCTCGATACGGGCAGATGATTATCTTATCGGTTAATATAATCACAGGGCATAAACACATCCTGCTGAAGAAACATTGTCGTTCAGTGGATATTTTTAGAAATAATACAATTTGTATAGTGTGCATTGAGCAAGACTAAAAGAATGCGGCAAGCTAGCTTATTAAGTGCACTATTTGAAGGCCATATTCGGCACTTTGGAGAAGAATGGTTTTGGAGGACCTTGTGAGTGTTTTTGTGGACTGCTTAAACTGTAAAATGTGGACCTCATTACATACTTCCGAGAAGCGCGGTAAATCTTTCACATCTTCGTGCTTGACAGTAGGACACCCTTAGAAGAAGAATGGGTTACGTTATGGGTAATATAGACCAAGTCAGTAAAACTAATTGTTTTCTGAATAATTGAAATACTGTCTTATTTGAGTATATTTGATTAATCAATATTACTAAAGATTCTATCTATCACAAAAAAGAAGAGCGTGTTACCGATTTTTCTTTGGTAAGGTCAATATAAACAAAACTAACTTAATATGTTTTAATTCATCTCTAAGAGGGAATACTACATAGGTATTATTCTGTGATAGATTTTGATTCAGTTTAATTCATATACTTCTATGTAAAATGTATTAAAACATCAGTTTCAGTCTGAGACAGGCTTAATTAAAGGGAACAAGAACCATTTTATTTAGAGATTTTGACAAGGCAGTTTTAAAACTAAATTAATTCTAAGTACATTTGTTCAGACAGTAAACAGTAATGTTGCATAAACACTTAATACTCTATTGGTTTCCAGACTGTACAAATTTTTCCCGTTTTACGTGTATTTATAATTATCAAAAAAGTATTGCCTCTCAATCAGCCACTTACATGTGCCATTGCCAGTTGTCTTCCTCCATGTTACCCAGGGCTGCATTGATGCCTCCCTGAGCAGCCACTGTGTGTGAGCGAGTAGGAAACAGTTTAGTGATGACAGCAGTTTTGAATCCCTCAGCCACAAGACCGAATGCTGCCCGCAGACCAGCTCCGCCTGCCCCCACCACCACTGCATCGTATGTGTGGTCAATCACAGGGTAGTCTCTTGAGATCTGTAATATACAAAATGTTGTACTTGCGATAAGGAAACACTTTGTCTACAATAGTTTTGAAACCTTCGGCCACCAGTCCGAAGACTGCTCACAGGCCTTTACTAGTATAAGTAGACATACACTACTTCTCCCCATATCTTGTTTGTACTCAATAACAGGGTAGTCTAGTAAGATATATAATAAATCCCTTACACTGTATGAGCAACAGTAAAACGTCCTGATGACTACACTAATGGCAATTCTTGCACCTTGTCTCAGCCCACAATGTAGACATTATTAACCTAGTTAAGACGAAAGAAATATTCTATATTCAGTACAAAGTCATACTAAGGTAATCTGACTCTTAGTAAGAGAAAGTCGATTACTCATCCAGAAGAGTCCACCCATTGAGTGGATAAAGTACAGAACTAGCCAGTTCTTAACTGGCCCTTCATTCGACTATACGAGTATTTAGCCCAACAGAAGAGTCCTTTACTGGCCCTATTGTTTAATGAATATAACTCGACACTGCCGAGTTCTTAGTAGCGCTACCATTGACCATATCTAGCACAGCGCTAGTTAGTTCCTGACTGACCCAAATGACTAATTTCATTGATACATCTAATAGTGCAGTCATTGAAGCATTATTGGTCCGAATTTTTTTACTGTGGACCGAATTGCATAAAATTTTGGAACTAGGTTCATCTTACCCTTAACTTCAAAAGTGAAAATGATTTGAACACCATTGAATGGTTGCCACCCCTTCTCGGGGGTGAATTTATTTTTTCAAAATAACCTCGGATATCGATAGAAGGCCTAATTTTAAGCAAAAAATCATCTATAACGTTTTTCGAAAAATCCAATACTTTTCAAGTTATTGGCAATTGAAAATTCGCAATTGTTTCACGTTTTTCATCGGTTTTTTGCAAATATCTCCAAAAATATACGTTTTATCGAAACTTTTATAAAGAACACAATTGTAGCAGGTAAAACAATGAACAATTTTGTTTTTTATAAAGTATTCTAAGTGGAATATTAAGCTAGATATTAAAAATCAAAGCCGTTTTTTATTTTGTCTGAAATTTAATCGATGTGGTCAATGCCATCTAGCGGCGAGCAGATGCATTTTAGGCATTCTAATAAAAAAGAGTTTTATAGTGCTTGAAATAAGCTTTAAAATGAGCACTATTAAAAGTCTTTTGCACGTAAAATAAGTGAGCTGTATTGCAAATAAGAGGAGCATCTAATGTTTTTTCTTTTAAATCAATGGGTTTCATAAGTGCCATTTCCACCAAAATTAAAATTAATCGTATTCCGCCTAGAATCAACTTTATTATGAAGAGTTTAATAGATTGTATCAGTTTGGCTGCTTCAGGACACATATTTTTCAAAAAAGTCACGATTAAAAAAAATTTCAAATTAAAAAAAAAACCAGCTTTTTTCATAATATTTCAAAAATGACGATATATACGAATAAAAGTGTAGGTATGAAAAAAGTAGGTATATTTCTGACAAACAATTTGGATTTTTTGATTTTTCTGTAAAACAAAAATTGACGGAAATATGATTGTTTAAAGAGCGCGTGGCAGCGCAATCACAGCCTCTCTTAAGCCCTTTAACCCTTCACCGTTTGAGAAAAAGGTTTTTTACTATATATTGCAATAAAGGATGTTGTAGCTCTCTTAATTACCTTTACAATGGTTTTTTATAAATTGTGATAGCATGAAAATTGAAGGAGTTATGGTCAAAAAACTTATCATACTTTATTCTACTTAGTAACTGAAAATTTCGGACTGTGAATATGTGGAGCAATGTGAAAGTACGCAGTATAATAGAGACCCAAAACTATTGTAATGTGTATATATATACATAATATGGCTCATATATTTTGGAAATGTAGGCATGAATACATACCAACTTTCTTATATGTATATATAACACATTTGAGTGAATGTATAATTTGTAAATATTTTATCCAATAAATGGCAATTTTTACTCTAAATTACATTATTTTTAAATAATGTGTAATCATATATATTTACTGTTTTAATTTAGGGGTAGTTTTAAGGGTAGAAAAGCCTAAGAATATGATAATCATTTTCGAGAGTGTGGAATAATATTAAAATCCTTTTCATTTTATAAAAAAATTTTAACAATTTTTTTATCAAGGGGTAGTTTTCAAGGGTTGAAAGGGGGTTAAAAATTTGATAATTATTATAGAAAATATAAAATATTACTAACTCTATACTTACATCTTTTTATATCATACCAAAGTATTTTTTTGTGATTTTTTCGATTTAGGGGTTGTTTGCAAGGGTTGTAAGATGTTCAAGGGGTTGAAAATGATTTTAATATGAGGTAATTGTATTAGAAAACACTTTAAAATTTCACCACTTACTATTAAACATGTTTTCTAGCGATAAAATGGCTCAATGTCGATTTTTCCATTAAGGGGTTGTTTACACCCCTTAAAAATAATAGGCGGAGTTCAGATCATTTTCACTTTTGAAGTTAAGTGTAAGATGAGCCTAATTCCAAAATTTCATGCAAATCGGTTCACAGTAAAAAAATTCGGAGGTAAGACCGTATTTTTCGCTTCAATGACTGCACTATAAGCTACATCTATGTTTTCGGTTATAACTTCGCTGTCTTAATTGACAAAATGCTCCTATTTAAATACACGCGGTAAATGCGACATGTATTTCATCTTATGAACAAGACATCTCACTTATAAAACATCTGCACTGCCATTTTCGAAGCAAAGCACAATCTGATTTCTTGTGTTTCTCACAGAATCTGAGCGATAATGTTTGTCGGAATAATTATTATTGTAACCGTGCAAATTGTGCTAAAATTAAACTTCCGTGGAGCCAATTAGGACATTGAAAGGGTGCACTGAATTAGCACTCCACTATATAGATGACTTTATTAACTAAGATGTAAAACAGGATGATTGGATCTAACTAGAACTATCCAAATTTCATAACATCCCGTACGGAGAAGGGTTGGTTATAAGTAGACCAAAACTGTTAGGCTGCGTAAGTCTAAGAATTGACATTTTAGTATTCAATCGATCTTGTTTAACCTCTTCATGCATGAATTATTAAATAATTAAAAGAAAAAAATTTTTAGTTGTTTTTCTTGTTAAATAGGCTTGTTTAATAACAAAAATATTTTTTTCAAATTTTTTTGTGTCTTAGTTAAAAAATAGCTGACCTGACGTCATATGACACCACCATGTAATAAGGAAACAAAAAATAAATGTTACCTTTTTTATAATTTGTTTTATTTTCTGATACATGTGCTTTAAATAAGTACTATGTTTAAGTTATAAATGTATAAAAATGTATTTAATCTCTTAACATTAAATATTGTCACATTTTGTAAAATAAAAAAAATGTTTATTTAAAAAAAAAAAATTAAATTTCAAAATTAAAATCAATTTATTTATTGAAATATCCATATAAGAACATCCTATTTACTATGGAAAGCTTCCTTAAAGTGTGGACATACATGTAAACCACAAATGTTTTACACTGGAATCTGGTTTTTTTTCTTGCAGTGTTCAAAACGGCATCGCTGCTACCTGGCGTTTTCGACTTCGATGGCCAGTAGTCAACTTTGTTGTATCTCAGTTCCGGAATTATGTTTACTGGTTAATTTTTTTTCTTAAGAGTTGGAGTGTTTTTAGGAGACATTGATGATGGCCTTCCTCTCTTCTTCGTGTCACATAACCCTTTCGCAATGAGGGTGTTGGCTACAGATGATTTGAAAGACAAGTCCATTTTTCCATCAACCGATTTCCTGTAGCACAACCAGGCATTCACCAGGGACACATTTAAGAGGTGAAAACATACTCTAAGGTACCACTTCTTAGACTTGATCCCATGAGGGTAGTGTGCTATCATTCTGTCCGCCATGTCAACTCCTCCCATGAAGGTGTACTCGGATATAGCATGAGGCCGAGTGATCGTTATAACTTCTTGGGTTTTCTTGTATTGACTGAAAATTTTGAAAATCTGTGCAAAATGCAGGAAGATCTTCTGGTATTTCAATACCTTCTGAAATATTCTGTTGGGCAACATCAACAAATAGTTCATAAACTACACTCCTCATCCTCTGACCCAGATGAAATAATATTCTCACTATGTAATTCCAAGTATCCGGCAATATCACTATCATCCAAGACAGAAGTATCCATGTTTTCTTACACCTACGAAGAAGAAAAAATAAAACAAGTGAAACTATACCAATCAGTAATGGGCATCGGGATAGTTTCACTTATTGCATGGTGGCGTCATTTGCCACTCATCAATAATTTGTGGCTAATTTTTATTATATTTGCAATTTCAAAAATATATTTAGTAAATATGTTAGTATACAATACCTAAAAACAGAAAATAAATTTTCTTAACTGATAAAAATTCCTCAATAGTCAGGAAAAAATTATAAAACTGCCAAAATAACCTCTCACTAATAACAACAATGCTAGACTGAATAAAAATGGAGGGAAAATGAACTGTTGCTTCCACTGTGCTGTAGGGTGGCTTTTGCTAGTACCTATGAACCCTTGAGTGAACTACATGATATAGAGACAGTTAGGAGTACATCTTACACTTTATATATATTTATTTATTGAATGGTGTCAAATGACATCGTCATGCATGAAGAGGTTAAGGCAGTTTAGGTAAACTGCACCACGGAGCCTTGAAAAGGAATAGGTAGGTCGCATTTCCCATCAAAACTGTTGATGCCGACCACTTTGGATGAACATTTCATATAATCTGTATACTGATTTTAAAAGAAACCATCGGATAATGCAACTTTCCTGCCTACTTTCAACCTTAGGCGTTATATTTGTTCTCTCATTTAAAACTCTTGGATTAGGACTAAGTAAGAAAAAGTAAGTAATTGCTCCTCAGATACGGATTAGAGCAATTGGACATGTTCATGTTGTTGGAGCATGTTTGTTGTTGTAGAAAAAACAATGTTTGAAGAAAACTTGTCAGCGTCGGCTTTGAAAAACGATTTGTGTTTAGTTTTCCAAACATTTGACAACTAAAGTCATTCTGGTAGTTCAAATAATTTTGAATACGTAGTACTTGTGTACTGCACATAACAGTATTTTTTTTTTAATAATTGCTTTTAGAGACGTATATTACACTACAGAACATTGTGTTTCTTAATGGGCTGTTCGGAATATTTATCTTTCTAAATATCATAAGAAGGGATTAGAGAGTTGGCACAAAGTTTTTAGCTTGGCTCAATAGATACGTAACTTTCTTTGAAACCAATATAAATTAACTCACCTTCTCTCCTGGTTTTGCAAGATTCTGTCCATCCACTGTGAAGTGAAGATTTCTTGCAGAAGTAAATGGAAGGCCGATGCATTTCTGAAATTAAATAAAACTATATGACTGTTCCGAATAGGTTCCATGAATTTACAATATTTAGATGGTTAAGCTGAGTGATAGGCTATATTATATAACATATGTATGTTTGACTTGCCCCCTTACCACTGAATGCTGACACACACAAAATGTATTCAGAGTCCTTTCCCAGATAACCCTAGGTGAATTATATAAAACATTCACCAATATCATTTCATTTGATAATGTTCCATATTATTACTATACGTAAACTTACAATAATGCAAGTTTGAAGATTCAGTGCACAGTTATAATGCAATTTTTGTGAATTGATTGCAATATGCTTTCTCGAGTGGTTTAGACGCTTTTCACCCAAATATAGATTATAACCAACTCCGTTATAGTACGAATTCCAACAGCTAATCCTACTTACGCACTACAAGTGTAATAATGTAAGTGTAAGTGAAATATACGCTTCGCTATGATTAAGAATATTATACGTATGAATTAATTGATACGTATATTAAAATACTAAAACGGAATTCATTGCGAATGCCGAGTACAGCTCCAATCCAACTTCCTCTTAGAGCTGTGTCTGGAATCCGACGCTGTCACAACTGAACAACTGTTCAACTGTTCATAATTGTGAACTGGAGCTGAACTCGACATTCACATTGAATCAACCCTTCACACCATAGTAATGTTATGTGTAATATTGGTACTTTGGGATTATACCGACCACACCAGTATGAAGAACACAAAAATAGAAATTTATAGAAACAAACATGATAGAACGAAAAAAACAACTCTTCAATTACAAAATTACAAACTTACAAGCATTTCCAGGTATTGTGATCGCTGTTATCTTATCTTTCTCGAGAATCCTGATTAGCCTACGGCAGGCCGCGCGGCATCACGTGATTTGCACGGTACATAATTGCCTTTCCATTTCAATTCAATTTATATTTCTGATTAGCCCCTCTAGAATTTGATATTTTACTGATAGGTACTATCTCGAGGGATGTTTTTCTTTCGTCGACATCAGCGCGGGGCAGCACCGAAGGTGCTGTCGAAGCCCGCGCTGATGGCCGGAGGCACTCGCATTTTGGGTGGCGGAATGTGATCAAGAATAAAAACAAGTTTTGAGTGTTTTTTTAATAAAGAGTTTAGTTTGGTAAATGTTTGTTTTTGTTAAATTTTTGTGTTTGGAGAAATGTAGAGGTAAAACACGAAAGTACAACAAAGCGATGCACCAGCTGAACGGGCGGCGAGGCTCTGCAATCACGTTATCTACTAGACGCTCGACTTTGACCTCTGTCTGAGGATGGGGAGGGGTTTGCGATAAGACAATTCCTGTTTTATACTGACGAAATAGTCTTCTACGCTAATCTAGTAATCAGTAGAAGCAAAATGTTAAATAACGATTCATGTCTGGGTGTGGTCGGTATAATCCCAAAGTACCGTAATATTTAGTTTTTTATAATCCAACATTCCATGCAGCGTTCAATTCGATTTCGAGACACTATAGTTAGTTTTATGTACTCAACGTTCAACAGTATGTTAACCTATAGCGAAATATTAAGTCATAACTATTTAAATAGAACATAGGTAATAAATTTTTGACATAATGTGAATACTTATTAGAATAAGTTTATTGATAGTACCACCTCATAAGCCTTTAAATGAATAACATCATGGTTATATTATTTTATATTACAATTACACTTATTCAGCTTTCTTACCACAGACACTAAAGTAGGCTGCTTTAATCCAACAAGACATGAAGTAAACTTAAAAATATGAGCCATTTTTGAGAAACTACAACAAATCTCAAATACAGGTACAATCAATAATGACAGTTGCCTTGTATTTATTACAGCTGTGCACCAAAGCTAACTTAACTATTGTTTCTGGTAAGTTTGGTATTGATCATCTCACTTACTATACAAAGTGCGTTTTCCTGTTATTATATGTCTACGTCTTATATTATTTTGGCATTTTTCTTATCTGACAAAAGAGGAAACTAATATTATTATATAAAGACGCAATGTCTTTGTAACATTATAAAATTAACCATTTTATATAAGACACAAATTAATAAGCTGCGTATATTATTTAACCTTCACATGACATTCAATTCTTTTAATTATGCACGATATTGTTATGTTTGTATTGACACAAAAAGTGTTGTGTTATCAAAATATAAACCTAACCTGCCTCTCTTTAAGAGAGAAGTGACACCTGTTTAAGCCTTATTCTGCCCGTCCTCGTGGGCTCTGGCCTGTGCGAGGATCTTATCAAACAGAATAGGGGGGGGGGGGGGGGTAAGTCGATACGGTAGAGGATCGATGGTACTGATGAAAAGTGCTACTATAACGGTCACAGACAAGATTTAAACCTACGCTATCTCTAACTCAGATCCAAAGTCCAGCATCTTAGACCGCTCGGTCACCGATACTCACAAAAAGTAAAAAAATATCAAGTCAAGGAGTGTGAGCAAAGGGTCGATACAGAGTTGATGATCACGATTGGGGATGGTGAAGAAAAGGCACTGAAGATGAATTATCTAAATGATCTGAATGATATAAAAGAAGAAGGAATGGAATTAGTGGAAATGAAAAAAGTTAATACAGAACTTTTAATTTACAGTATGAATAGTAATTTTTCTGTTTTCAGGTTAGTATAATAAATATTTCTCTATTTTATGTTGACTCAATTATAAATACTATAGTGAACATATTATTAATTAGATCAAAAATGTCTCAATATGTTTTTCAGTGCCTTCGGTGGTCATCAGGACCATAGTCAGGCAGGTTCTCTGGAGCCTGGGCTGAACCCTGTTCCTTCGCCAGCTACATACCTGCTTCGACATTCCACTTTAAAATGATCAGGATCACCCAATCTAGTAACGCTACATTTTTAAAGAAATGTATGAAATCTTTTAACTGCTTAATACAATCGTAACATTCATTTAGTTTAAATTCCTAGCCTCCTCAGACCTGAATCGTTTTGGAATTTTTATTCACATTTGGCCGATTGTACACTATGGTGTACATACTTTTTTTTGCCCTGAAAGAAATATAAATAATTGATTTCAAACTCTAATGGCCTACTTATACGCTGTGGTGTACGTTTGGGATGGGCCTGTGCAGTGCTGGCTACCTGCCGGACTAAGTTAGAACTACAACACTGACAGTTATCCTACCAGACTTCAACAATCACGAACAAGTACCAGGTCATCTGATTTGTTTTACGAAGTTTGAAGTGTAAAGGTAAGCTTTATGTTGTTTATATTAGTTGTTATCTTAATATAAAGACTTAAGCAACATATTAGTGCATGTTTAGAGCTTGAAATCCTTATAAAAAATGGAGCAAAACTGTCGTGTACAGTATAGTGTACAACTAGACTAATAAACTATAATGTCAACAACACTTGTAAAAGAGGTTATGTTGTTTATTTGCCTATATTTTAGGCTAATATTTCTTGTTTCTTTCAGATATAACATGGATTATGATCTACGTGATGAAGACATATAGACATGATTGGATATGGATGAAATTCCGATATAGAGTTTGGAGAGGATGAAAGTGAAGAAAATGTTACTTTGGGTGAGTACATTTTACCTAGAATTAGGCAGATTGAGGAGGAAATAGTTCCAAGATGAAGAGTTCAATAATATTATAAACAATTTAAATACAGTAGATGATGTTATTGAAAGTGTAGTCAATGGTGACATTGGATTGGAAACTTCTGATACTTTGGAGAGACGTCCAACAGTATTTGACTACATTACTGAACCCAAAGAGATTATTTGGGAAAAAATCATGTTTACTACCCGGCAACCCCCTGTTTGGACTAGGCCTGAAATAGCTGATGCTATTCATAAACCTCTTCAGTACTTTTTGAGATATATTCCTCGCTCTGTGTTTAAATCGGCATCTTACCATACCAATCTGTATGCCATCCAACAAAACAACCTACGCTTCAAGCCCTGTATAACTCTTTTTGGTTTACATACAGCTATGGGTAGTCTTAGCTTCCCTCAAGCAAGAATGTATTGGAGTCAAGATATTGGACTGAATCTTTTTTTAGATAATATGACCAGAGACAGATTTTTTAACGTTAGGAGTCATCTCCATTTTGTTAACAATGTGGAAAAACCTGCAGATTGCCAAGATAAATTTTATAAGGTGAGGCCTTTATATGAATCTATAAGAAATAGATGCTTGCAGCTTAATCTTACTAAACAGCTGTCTATTGACGAGCAAATGATCCCCTTTACTGGGAATATGCAAGCAAAACAATTTGTAAGGGGGAAACCCAATCACTGGGGATTAAACAATTTTGTTCTGTGTGGGTCAAATGGTTTGGCATTTGATTTTCTTCTGTACCAAGGTAAAACTACAGAGGTAGGTAAATCCAGATCACAAAGAGCTTGGTGTCAGTGCCTCTGTTGTTTTGAAACTATGTGAGAGAATTGAAACAAAAGGACATGAGTTATTCTTTGATAACTACTTTAATTCCTATAACTTACTTCAAGATTTGAAAGCCAAGGAGATATTTTTTGGTGGTACAGCATGTATAAGTCGATTCTATAAGCCACCACCTTTGCTTGATGATAAAGAAATGAAAACCAAACCGAGGGGGTTTTCTGATGAATGTGTTAGCCAAGATGGAGATGTAGTATTATGCAAGTGGCAGGACAAGCGTACTGTATTGATGGCATCAAATTATTTATCTATTGGTGAGTGTAATGAAGTTCAAAGATGGGACAAAAAAACAAGAACTAAAATAGGCGTATCAAGACCACAAATAATAAAGGAGTATAATCAGTCAATGTGGGGTGTTGACTTATTGAACAGACAAATTAGTTTCTACAGAATTCAAGTAAGATAAAAAAATGGCCTTTAAAAATGATTTTTCATGCAGTAGATTTTGCTACCACTAATTCTTGGCTGGAATATAAGATGGACTGTGAGGCACTGAATATTCCTAAAAACTCAATTATGGATTTACTATCTTATAGGATGAATCTGGTAAATGCTTTGGCATTTGTTGGAAAAAATGTAGGCTTAAAAAAACAGGTAGGCCATCTAACGAACCTGAAGAGCATAATCACCAGGATAAAAGAGGACTGAATGAAAAGCGGCCCACTGAAGAAATTAAATATGATTCAATTGATCATCTACCAATTTATGACGACAAAAGTGAACCTACAAGGTGTAAGAACATTCACTGTGGCAAATTTCGCTCTCATTGGTTTTGTCACAAGTGCAAAGTTCATTTTTGTATGACCAAAACCAGAAACTGCTTTTTGACATTTCATCAAAAATAATAAAAACATTTATTTTTCAATTTACTTGACTTACATTACACGTTATTTTGTAAATAAAGTCTAATTTCATTCAAATAAACTCTATTCATTTATGACCTATTCTGACACAAGTGTGGCCTAGTGCACACTATAATGTACATTTGATAACACAGCTGATAAGAAGTATAAACTGTCTGCTCCCTATAAAATATACATTTTAGAACTTAAATAACATTATTTAGGTAGTGGCATATTTCTCCAACAGTTTTTCATCAATCAGGTCACAACTTAGTCTAAAAAGTATGTACATTATAGTGTACGCCAGGTCTGAGCGTTAAAAAGTGTTGACACATTTCTAAGAAAAACAATGTAATTTAGTCCTGTGGCACGACTATTGATGTCGGAAGAAACTTAAGGCCCCACCTGGCTGGGCGACGAAAACATTAAATTTGTCGGTGACATGACCATTGTTCCTGTTGGTGACAAAAATAGTGACCATGGTGCTCTCAACAGACGGCCGGTGACAATGTGACATGAAAGTTGTAGCTGAAGATGTGACCATTGTACATTGAGCTCTGGACTATTAAACATGTTATCTGTAAGTAAAAGGTGAAGTTGCTGTTGGATACCTTGACACCTAATAAATAATTAAAGAGAAGATTGGTTCATGATGTCTTTTTTAAATTAAAGCTCCAACAAATGACAATTTGAAGAGCGTTGCAATTATCGAGGCTGTTCTAGTATACCAACAACTGAAAGAGTGTCCATTATCTCATTACTGTAGCATAAGGATATCAATTATTGAGACCTTTAACGCGTTGTTGGTGCTTGGTAAAGAACATTTTTATCTTCATTGTCCGATTTCAGAGTTGGAGAACGATTCTAACTTTAAGCTAGCTTCTGTTGTATGAGCTGCTAAACTATTGCCATATGCAAATAGTTATATGTTCAAAACTACTCAACTGTTGTGCAGAATCAACAGTTTGATTGTTAACACCAAAGTAACTCTACATTTCATCAAGTCCTCACTGAAATTCATAAACAAACTATTCATCATTCTATAATAATAATGAACGTGTTTCAGATTCCATAAACTAAGTGCTTTTGAAAGTCGGGAAGCCTCCCTCCATAAACTGAAAAATAACACAATCCCCTGACCAGGGTATACTTTCTATTATTTTTACTTGTAAATTAAGGATAAAATTTTCTTTTCTTTATAAAAAAAAATTCTTTTAGTTTAAAGAATAAAGATCTCTGTGTACTGATGTAAGAGTGATAAGTTTGCATTAATTACATTCTTCAGATGATTCTATGACCAATCGAACTCCGATCTCTTCATCAACAATGCTGATATAGCACGTCGAGCAGGCTCGCACTTGTAACATGAACTTGGAAGCTCAAACAAGAATTTAGTAATTTGGACTGGTACATTCAATTATTCAACTAGAACCAAACTTCAATGAATTGTTTGTGAATATCATAGAAATTTTTAGAAATTAAGTCAGAGATTAATATTAATCTGACATTATATTTACAAGGTGAAAGTACACCACACCACGTGTTGGGTAACAGGGTTCGCTAAGGTTGCATGCAAAATTTCAAGCCTATAGCTTATTTCTTGAGCTGTCCTGTGGAAAAAATATATAACTCTAAAGATTTAACAGATTCCAAATGAATGATCCTTTCGTAATAGCATTGTAAAAATATTTTCAAAATTACTGGTTAATGGACACCAAATAGTGTGGTTAACGCCTTTAATTTAATTTTTTTAACTTGTCAAAGATTTTTAAGTTCTACTAGCTGACACAAATGACACTAAAACATCTACCCATGTGAGGTTGACCCAAGACATAAGTAGACAGGGATGGGTGCTCTTGTGTTTGTGAGAACACCTCTGCTTAGTACAATAAATTTGAACAACTTAGTTCTTTCATTTTAGTTGTAATATTTGTTTTTTTGTAATATTATTACTCAAAACAAAATGTACTTAAAATTACCCGTGTACTTACCAAAAGCGTAAGGCTAAATTCACAACATACCCCTGTAAAATTCGAACAGTGCATGAGCAATCATAGTTGCATCTGGTATGTGGTGTCTTTAGGTAGAGACGCAACTGTTAGAAGCTATGGAATCAGTGGCGACCATCTTAAAATTTGCCGTCTTGGATTTGAATATCATATTTCAAATGGGGAGGGGTTTCTATGGCTCATCATTTTAAATTGACTCATTCTCAGGACAAAAAATATGAAATCTGTTTTTAAGATATAATTTTGAGTAGAAATTATGGTTTGTAAAGACAGATTTTAAAATAATTTTCCTGAAGACAGAACAGATATAAAAAAAATTACGGTAAAAATTAATATTCTTGCCTACAACAGTTTTCTTTGGTCCTATTATAAGGTGCACCTAATTCTGATTCAAATTCTTATTACTCTTTATAGAATGGTACAAAAATTGTTTTTACTTGACCTAAGAAAGGTATCTTAAAGGACTGTAACAAAAATTTTGTTTAAAACTTTTTTAAATTCCTAATCAATGATTGGTTGCACAACTATTTTGTTTCAATCATCAAAGTGTTCTATAAAAAGTGTCTTATCATTCGTCTCACCTTGTATACTGTTGCAAGGAATCAAGGAAGGACTGGTTAATAATTAATAACTAGCAAAAGCAGAATACCACATAATATATCTGTACATCTTCTAATTTATGTACTTTAATGAACAATGCTTAAAAATTTTCGTAAATAATTCAAACCATCTCTAGGTTTTGAAAAGTGTGCATAAACTCAACACTCTCGAACTTTAGAATATCTAAAACCCATAAGATAACTTAAATTTGTTGAAGTAATTTTCACAAAAGTGTACAAAATGCTGATTTGAGTTAACTTCCATTTTACACAAAATAGTGTTAATAAAACAAAACAACTAAGACCTGAGGTACAACATATGTGTAGCATACAAACACAACCTTATTCTGAGATAAAAATTTTAGATATCCGAGTTTGAAAGTTAATCACAACTAGACAGTAGAGCTACAATAATTGTACTTAGATGAATTTGGCTTGTTTATTTCTGCCAATTATATTTACCTGCCCAATTGAATCAGTGTTAAATATCATGTTTTAAGTAGAGGTTTACAAAACTACACACTCAGATCATGACTTTAAAACTCTTTTCTTGGCATTATACAGCGAGTGTGTAGTAATACCAAGGTTAATAGCCATCAGGGTGATATATGATATATATGTGGATACATGATAAGTAAAGGGTTAGGAGCTCCATAATGTGATCAATGCCAAATTTTTTACTGATCTGTCTAAGAATAAAAGTTAAGACAGCAATTTAATAACAAACATTTTTTGCATCATTCTCAAATTACATACTCAAAATACTACACAATGTATCTTGTACAAACATTTAGTCTTAATCGGATAATAAGTTCTCGACCTTTGAATTTTAAAAATTGCAGTTTAGTAGGAAAGCATCAAAATCCGATACTTGTTTTCATTGTTATTAACATCAAAACTTGAAGTTATTGTTTGTAGGTAATTTAGCTGTATGTGTCTAAACACAGAAATAAACAAGCCGAGTTTTACAATTCCTGTTATTGATGCTCTATTGGTTAGTTTATGTTTAACTTTCAACTTTTAACGTTTTAACTTTTCAAACTCTATCCTGTATATCCAAGAATAAATATCACTAACATCTATACCCTTAAATAGAAGGCAAGTTTATAAAGGAAGCCCCTGTAACAGTTTTCTGCAGTTAAGAATACACGACTCTCTTTCCCTCTCTGAGAATAATTTGTTACTACTTAGACCAACTAACACTGAGAGCCTTTTTAAAACATGATTTTTGTGAAAGTTTCAATGAAAGTTGGCCTAAACAATACTTCTTAAAAAAGTTTGAAATTTATTTCTAGTTTATTGTACCATGAAAATATAAAACATACAAATATATCATTGGCTTCATTTACGTAATAAATGAAAGTAACACGGATAGTGAAAATGACTTAGTATGCAATATATAACAAATAACAAACATAACAAATAAAAGACACTAAACTATATAAGAAAAGCTATATAGCCTATCTAAACTTTACAAACCTGTCTTTTTCAAATACAGCAAAACAGCATAGATTAAGGTACAAAAAGAACACCAAAGTGTTAAATCAAAATTTGTAAAAATTAAAGTGTTAAATGTAAAGAGTACTGAGAGTAAAAGTACGATTTTTGCTAAATATACATTTTATATACATAGTGCGCACTTGTAGCATCCTCAAATCTAAAAATGAAACTTTATATCTTATCACAGTCTTAACATGAATAATACATATTTAGTATACCTCATTATTAACAATAAAATTATAAAACGACTGGTCAGAATTTTCATATTTATTGCTGATTACAAATGTTTGCTTCTACAGTGAATGTAAAATGTCCAACAACTGTTCTCACTTTGTTAAAATTATCACAATTCTAATGAACTGCAAATAATAGTCTACATCATGACACCCATTGACTTCCATGACACCAGATTTCAGGAGTCAAGTCTGCAAAGCAACAGATTTCAGATGCTATCACTCTCTTCCTCCCTCTCTAAAGTATGTGTTCAATATTTTCTCCCCATTACTCTAAATGTGAGGTGATGCGCACATTTTGACACATCCCCAATCTCATTAATCGGATCATAACCTTAACCTTATTTTGGATTTATTAGATGAAAGTGTCGAAATTCAGAGCCATTTACTAAAATGTTCCGTCTTCTACAAATAAAAGGTAATGGATAACTTAATATTTTATGTGCCTTAAGTTTAAAAGACAATAAGTAACCAAGTGGAAAATGTGTGTACGTCTGCACGTACATACATGTATACAAATAAATACGTACATACAACTGGCAAAAATGCCTGGCACCAGTAGGTATTTGAAGAAAAGGTTAATGAGGTATACATAAAAACAAATTGTATTTAATCCTCTTTATTTACATAAGTTACACATATAGGCACATCAATAAATAGAATATACATCTTAATCTTTACATAACCCTATTTTATTACTGTAAAAGTATTCAGAACACAAAAATCAAATTGCTTTATTTCTTAAATATTTATCAGTAAAAATAAATAACTACAATAATTCAACTACAAATACAAAATCCCTGAGATTCCGTTTCAAATGTCTATTTATTGGTAATTTTACACAATTTAGGAATTAAAATATTACAATTTTTTTTTAATAGACACCAACCAATTTATTTACAAAAAACATATTTAAATATAAATGTTTAAATCAATTTCAAAAAGGTGTTTACTGTAAATTGTCATATGTAACTCAATTCAGGTGGGTTATACTTGTCCCACATGTTGTCAACCTTTTTCTAAATTACAAATTTCCTCAATTGCAAAATTACTTGTTACGAAAAATATATTTAGCCTTTTGGGATCTGCTAATTATTGACAACTATACTATCAATTTGAACAAACAATGCAGGATATTGGTTTTACATAAATATTTTTCTCTGTACCATCCTGGTATTTATAGCCAATAATATTGTCATTATCTATTTTTAGATTATTTCATTTTAGTAGTTTGACTGATTAATTCATTTTCAAACATTGCATATTTAACTGTCTGAAAACTCGTAAACAATATTCATCTACTTTATGGTATGTTATATATTTCCAGCACTACATATATTATTCAGTATAGACATCAAAACATTTTATAACTAAATCTATCAGCAGTCTGTTGCATGGCAGCTTCATAGCAAAGATGTATTGTCTAAGTTTTGAGGTAAGGCACAGATAATAAGCCACACTAACATAATATTTGTAATTTTTCTACTTAATTTGTGAGAAATTCATTTTTCAATAGCTTCTTTAACACAACTGTGATGCTAACAGTACACAGTAACACTCTTAGAGACTGTTATGTGTTGTTTTCAATGGCTAAAAGATATTTCGCTACTAAATTAAAGCCTTTTTAGCTTTTAAGCTAACCACATATCGCTTATGTGTTGTATATCCTGCATATAATTAAGTACTGTTAATCACCATTACGTTACTAGACAAAGCACCATAAACTAAAAAATAATAACTTCTTAATAAGAACGAATGGCTGGTGGAACAGTAGCACACTCTTTTTCATCCAGAGTTTTGTCAATTACTGGCCTGTAGTCGAATGTAACCTGAAAAAGTTAAATTTATTAAACATAACTACATGGCTCTATACCATGCATTGAACATTAATGTGATCTTAGATTGCTCTTACATACCAATGAAATAATTAGTATTACAAAAGGTCAAAGTTATTTAGTTTGCTATCACTATAGTTGTCATTTATTGCTTTGAAATTTATGTATAAAATGAGGAAAGGGACCAGGGCTGAATTTGGAATTACTAGCTTTTAAGCACTCTTAACACAGTTACATATATTTTGTTGAAAAGAAATGTGCCATTTATTTCATATTTTTTATCTCACTGACAGGAGAATTACGCTTCCAGAAAGAACACAAATTTTCTTCTTTTACTTATTAGGTAGACTTTGTATACAAAACAACCTAGTAATATACAATCAAATACAAAATACTTGAACTGTAAAAAGTAAGAGCTATGTGATGTAGTGGTAACATGCTCAACCGGCAAGTGAGGATTCAACTTTAAGTCCTAGTGGAGCAAGTACTTTTTGTGATTCAATCTTAAAAGAAATTAAATTAGGCTATTGCCGTTTGTACAAATTTATGTGTATGCTATATAACACAGCTTGAAAAAAAAGATAACTGTTAAAATTTTTGAAAAATTCACAACTCCATTATTTATGAACCTAGAATATATATAATTTTTGTATGGCTCTGTGGGAGGTTCAAGAAACAATGGAAGGTAAATAGGGACATAAGAAAACTTGCGGGAGTGGAGAAGATGTTGCAAACCAGGAAATATAGAAGCGGCTGGTTGACGAAGCCAAATACCACCTTGGGTATCTATGGCCATGGGAGTAAAATTAAGTAAATAAGTAAAATGTATTATACTGTATGTCTATTTTATGATCAGTTAAATATAGAAGGTAAAGAAGATTATTTTTAGTCCACAAAATTTGCCATTTTCCGAAACATCTGCAAATACTCTCAAAATGGAACAGTATTCTTGACTCAATGTTTGCACTATTAGGCAATCTCTCAAGAATTAAGTTAATTTTATGATTTTTAAATCTAATGATGCTATACAAATATGTCCAATATACAGAGGGGTGCAAAAGTAGGTAGGTATACAATTTTAGTTGGTTGGTAATACCCAAGTTAGCCACCTGATCAGCTGTGTAATACGTTTGCTACTAACAGCTGGCAATGTTTTCTCATTGTTACTGTTGTTATTATTACACTTCTGTCATCATGGCTGGTTACATGACCAACGATCAACGAAAGTGGGTTTTGAAAGAATATTGGAAGACAGAAAACTGTGAAAGAGTTCGAGAGAGATGGAGAGAAGAGTTTGATACACCACCACCAACCAGATTAAGTATTTATAGACTAAGAGATAAGTTTAACCTTACAGGATCTATCTGCAACGGTCCAAAAGGCTGGACGACCAATCACTGTCACTACTCCTGAAAACGAAATGATTGTCGCGCAGACCTATGTTCAAAGCCCAAAAAAGTCAAGAAAAAGGGCATCAATTGAACTGGGCATTGAACGCAGATCTTTAGGACGCCTAATGAAACGGTTTGGTTTGAAAATGTACATTCCAAGACTTATTCATGGGCTAATAGAGGACGACCCTGATCGTCGACTGCAGTTTTGTGAGATAATGTTAAACGAGGAACTTCAAGGTGCGGGAATTATTCAAAAAATTGTTTGGAGCGATGAGGCTAATTTTAAGCTTTCAGGTGCAGTCAATAGACACAACTGTGTCTATTACTGTTTTGATAATCCACACTTGACATTCGAAGAACAGCTGAATCAAACTGGAGTAACAGTTTGGGCTAGCATTTCATGTAAAGGTGTCATTGGACCTGTCATTTTTCATAACACTGTAGACCAACATGCATACAGGAACATGCTGACTGACGTTATACCACAAATCAAAATCCAGCAGCGTAATGAGGAATTCTACTTCCAACAAGATGGAGCTCCTGCCCACTATGCGACAATCGTGCGTGACCTACTAAATCGGGAGTTTCCTAACTCGTGGATCGGTCGAAGAGGATCGGTTGAATGGCCAGCAAGATCTCCCGATCTGACACCGATGGATTTTTTCTTTTGGGGAGTTGTCAAAGACAAGGTTTTTTCGAAAAAACGTAGTAATCTTAATCAGATGGTTGAATTCATTCGCCAAGCTTGCCAAGACATAGATGAAAATAAAGAACTTTGCCGAAAAGTGTGTTTAAGCGTAACTTCAAGGTTACAGCAGTGTGTTGACTGTGAAGGCAAACAATTTGAACACAAAAGGAAGTAAGTGTATTGGTGAAGTACAACACTTTTAAGAGTTAATTTCTGTTTCTTAACGCTCTTAAAATAGATTGTAAAAGTTTAGTTTTTGTAGAAATAAACCTACTTATACTTTAACATATTTAATTACTGTATACCTACTTTTGCACCCCCCTGTATTATTTTACTAAATCTAATATGTTATGATTTTGACCTTACAAATTTCCATTTTGGAATTTCAAAAACAATATATTGGCAGAGCTTCCTTCCGCTCACATATACAGATAATTATTAAAAGAATTATTACCACTACGCAATTTTAAAAAATATATTTTTTTTACTCTGTATCCAAATTTACCTTTCCATTTTTAGCATCAAGCTTGGTGAGAGTGTGCTTCCTCCAGTGCTGTTCCAAAGGTTTCGGAGTTTGTCCCTCAAGGGGCTTGGTGTAGTCATATTCGTCAATCCTCGTCTGAATAAAAAACATTATTTAAGACAAATAATTCAACTGAACGGTTTACATTACCATTTATTTGAGAAATAAAAATTAATAACACAATAAGGTTGCTCTGTAATAAACAAAATTAATAACTTAATGTATTCACTACGACTCAAGTCATTTAAAGACTTTAGGATAGTTGGGATATTAGTAATGTGTGTCTACCATGGTCATTGTGCTACAATTACACTGTGTATTTTGTTGTTTATCAAAATTATCTTATAATTATGTGAGGCCACAAAATAAAATAAAGTGACAGTTAGTCTCAGCTTAGAGCTGTACCCATTTTTGTTTTATAGTTACAAGGAAAGATTATTTATCAGGCTGCTTCTAATAATAGAATAACTCAGCAGCAAACTTAGGAATAGCCACAACCAAAGTTGCATGGCTATTATATCTTGTGATAACCACTGTATCCACTAGATAAGACCATTGCCACTGTTATTAAGGACCCCAAGGGTACTTCTTGAGATTATCGTTGTCCATATGGCTGTCTGTCTGTGCAATAACTCTTTTTAGAAAGGTCCTAGAAACTTGAAACTTGGTACAAGGATCCATTTCGGGGTCAAAATGTCAAACAGCAGTCCGTTTATCTTTCCAACTGTCTGTCCGTTTGCTCGTCTGTGGAAAGGTCCTAGAAACTTGAAACTTGGTACAAGGATCCATTTCGGGGTCAAAATGTCAAACAGCAGTCCGTCTATCTTTCCATCTGTCTGTCCGTTTGCTCGTCTGTGGAAAGGTCCTAGAAACTTGAAACTTGGTACAAGGATCCATTTCGGGGTCAAAATGTCAAACAGCAGTCCGTTTATCTTTCCATCTGGCTGTCCGTTTGCTCGTCTGTGGAAAGGTCCTAGAAACTTGAAACTTGGTACAAGGATCCATTTCGGGGTCAAAATGTCAAACAGCAGTCCGTCTATCTTTCCATCTGTCTGTCCGTTTGCTTGTCTGTGGAAAAATCCTAGAGACTTGAAACTTAACATAACTTTACTAACTTGACTTCACTTTACATAAGTTCCTCATGTTTCAAGCCCTACAGATTTTAGAGTCAAAGAGTAAACAGGCAGTCCATCAGTTTGTGCACTACCTCTTTCGTTACGTACTGTCGTGTCCTTCAATACTCCATTGTATACATTTACTTATAATAATTATCAGGACTAAAGTGAAAAATATTTCAGGCTATACAGTTTACTTACCAAATAAAATCAGGTTATTTCACATACAATTAATAAACTTTACCCAACTAATTGAGGAGTTTGAACTGACAGGTTTACCTTAAAGTCTTCTCGAGCATGGGCACCTCGTGTCTCTTTCCTGTTCTCAGCTGCATACACAGTTTGCACTGCATTTATCATGAGGTTTTGCAGTTCCAGGGCCTCCACCAGGTCAGTATTCCATACCAAGCTGCTATCAAACACCTGCCACAGACAACTTGCAGGGATATGACATGAAATAGACCATTACTAGTAAACTGACTGCACAAATAATGTTTACTTTGGAAATCTTTAATCTGTATAACAAAAATAAATCTGTTCTTTATTATAAATTTGTAATCTAAACTTACAACTTACAATAATTACTTTGTACTCATTTCATCTTTGTTCAAATTTCTGAAAAAAATAAAAATAAAACTTGCTTCATTCCCAACAACATATCTTAGTCTTTCATATAAAAAGCAACAAAGGAATGAGCAGAAACAACTACCCTGTAAAGTTAGAAAGCGAGTTTGAAGTTCGTTAATTCTAATATTTTCAAAATTTTATGGAAATTCTAATTGATATCGCAGTAATCATTGTTGGATGGTAGATACAAACTATTTTGGATTTTTAGCAACTTATTTTGGATCTACCATATTGAAACCAATGTTATTTTCTTAACTGAAAACGTCTAACGTTTGTAATGAAAAACAAAACAGTTATATTATTAAACTCATTTTATATTTTCATTAACAGAATCATTTATAGAAATCAACATGAGCTTTTACAACAAATCATGTAAAAACATACTTATTAATATTAAAGTACATTCACCAGTTTTTTACATATGTTTAAGATATATCTATGGTAAAACATATGAATTTTAAAAATCTATAATCCGAATAACATAATTCAACATATTACTTTAAAGCTAGGTGATAAGACTAGACCTAAAGGTTAGTTATTATAAGCATATGTGGGGTTTGGACTGATAGTTTTATCAATAATATTTTTATTTAATTATACACCCAGTGGCTGAAAAACTACCCATATTTTATGATGACTAAAAAGTTTCTTTTCATTATTCAGAGTGTTACACAAATTATATAAAATCCCCACATCAATACTAGTAAACTAAATTACATTTTTGAAAATCATAACTTTCAGGATTTTAATGAAAATTCAAAAACCAAAATTTAGTTATTGTCGAATAACCAAAATATATGTACTATAAAGCTAAGAAAATCACTCACCACTCATTATCATTGTAATTTATTCACATTCAAATATTGAAGAAACTTGACATTGGGCATTTTTGTAGATTTCAATAATTCATACAAGCAAAGTGCCAAATTTTTCAATTTTAAAAATAATATTAAACAAATCTTTAGTAAGAATATTTAGAAAAGTAATACAAACTCAAAATTCACTATAAGAAAAAGGCAATTGTTAAATAAGGAAAATCTTCACTTTAGGAATTTTTACGGTACCAAAGTCTTCCTTATAAATTTTTTAGGTATTTCCAAATGGTATACAAATTTCTGAAGTTGTTTTTTGTTTGTGGAATTAAGGCCCAACTTAAAGGTTTGTTGTAAAACTTAAAAATAATGTATTTACATATTTACAAAATAGGTTACAAAAAGGTGCAAATATTTTTAAACTTATTGTCATATCCATTACAATTTAGCCAAGAATGTTGTTTAACTTCTAAATCTTTCTGTTTTTCAGGGCTTCAGTTTTATTCCAGGCCAAATGGTGGCCATGACCATGCTACAAGTCATATATATTGTAACTAATGTCCTGGTCAACGCATGATCTTTGGTAAAATGTAAATGGTTAGCTTATCACTCTGGTCAACTTTACTCTTGAGCAAAACAATTCCCCTGATCTTGGCTAACCCCTGAATTTGATAAAACATAAGTTGGCGAAAAGCCCTATAGGGATCAGCAGACTGAAGACTTATATTTCAAGACAAAAATTTCTCTTCAATAAGAAAATGAAGATACCTTCAGGGTGGAGGATCCAAAGTGACAGTGAAATTTAACATCCTGCAGAGAACTAGTGACTGACCATTTGTAACTAATTAGTGGCTTTAAAATGTGAGCTAAGGGATCTAGATAATATTCTTAAAAATAATATACTTAAAAGGTGTACAGAAGACTTGTTTTACTAGTAAGGCAGTTAGTAGTTACTGTAAGTGCCAATTATGTGTCATGTACCACCTACCTTGAGATCAGAGAGTGACTTGTATAAAGAGTCCATCTTTTGACAGCCCTCCTGCAGACTCTCAGCTGAACGGAATACAGCAGCATGGTTCTGCATGGTCTTCTGCATGTTGAGTCGGAGCTGAGCTGTAGTCACTGAGCCATTGGCAAACCTAACCCAGTCCAGGTTGGCCACGGACTCTTCCCCTGCATTCTGCAAATACATTCATAAGTCATTTACAAAGAAACTTTACTACATGGGATAATTACAATTAAAAGACTACAAATTATCAAAATGTTATATAAAACTATTACTTTTATATAGCCACAGTTTAAGTTATAAAAACATACCTAAGAGATGAACTTTGGCTAGGAAGGTAGTTCCAAGTATCATTGTACATAATGAAGTTAACAAATTAAATTATCTGATCAAATTAAATTATTTTTAGTATATTATAGATGGATCATTTCTGATAAACTATATCTCAACACAGCTATTTTTGCAACTTCTTTCTGAATATAAAAATATGTATAGATAACAAAATTAACAAATTACAGTAGTTTTTCAAATAATATTTAGCTTGCTGTACCTGTTTTCTACATCTAGCTATGTTAATGCATCTCATTATCTGCTGCATCTATGAACAGCTGAATTTTTGTTAATTTTATAATTTATATAGTGTTGTATAAATATGTCATTTATAACAATATACGTATGTTTAAAACTTGAAATGTTTTATCGTAAGATGTAATTGTATACTACTTATAAGATCACACAAGTTATCACTTACGGTGCTAAGTTCACCAATTTTCTCTCCTGGTTTGTTTTCTTCAGCAATAGTCTTGGCACAAGCTCTGCCAAAGACCACCAAGTCCAGAAGGGAGTTGGCTCCAAGTCTGTTAGCTCCATGGACTGATGAGCAGCCAGCCTCACCACACGCGTAGAGTCCGGGCACTACAGCATCTTGGCCGTTCTTCACAGTTAACACCTGTCATTCATACGTGCTTGTTAAATTGGGTTTAATAAAAAAAATCACAGGAATTGTTCACATATCAAAACATATTTGCACACTAAACTATCCACAATCCTCAAAAACTTGTCTTTTCATTTAAAACATTTGACAATACCACATCGCCAATGACATTTTACATTTGGTTTACGTTTTTGACAGTGTCTTAGAGACTTCAAATTTGAGAAAGAAACAAGATTAGACTTCACTATTAACCAGAAGTTGTTCTTGTGTACCTTCACCATGAGGTTTGTTTGCCGATTCTGAGCATAATTAGCAAAAATTTTAAAATTATTGAATGGATTTAAAATAACTAAAATGTATTTTTATAACAATGTATATAAAAACAGTTTGCAGATGTTTATGAAAGTTATTGTGTATGTAGTATCAAAACCAGCACGGGATTGAATCCCAAGAATCTTTATAACATTTGCTTTTGTAGCAGCTGTCTGAAAACTGTTAAGTAACAGCACAGACTGGTAATTTCCTTCTACAATTAGTATTAACTTATTAACAGTAAAACTTATTGCTAGAATACTCTGTTCCTTGAGAGTTTGATAATAATTACAATAAAGAACACCTGAATATCAAGATGTACATGTACATTAATCAATACTTTATTACTAATAACTTTGAATTATTGACAGATGTAATGTAGTAATTTACATAATAGATGAAAAAGAATTATGTATAACCTGGAAGACTAGTATAGTTTTCAAACTCTGAAAGCTACAAAATGTTTAACCTACCTGTCCACGGTAGTTAGTGGGCACACCACCCATGTTGTAATGTACGGTTGGTAGTACTGGGATAGGTTCCCGAGTGACATCAACTCCAGCAAAGATCATAGCTGTTTCTGAGATACCAGGCAGACGAGTTACCAGCTGTTCTGGGGGCAAGTGGTGTAGTTGCAAGAAGACATGGTCCTTTTCAGGTCCACAGCCCCTGTGAAAGTCCACACTGACTTATCATACTGAGGAAAAACTCTTCAAAATAAAAAAGTTGTATCAATATGAATGAGTTGTAATGGTTCCCATTGTGATTGTTCTTATAGGCGTTAATAGGGAACTTTATGAAATTGCTTATTAATATTCACTTTTACGTGAAATTCAGCATACATATTTTCAAGGTATTATTGAGAAATTTTTAAGTGAGAGCTGTTCAATAAGTACTTTATATAATTCAGGAGTTCCCAACGTTTCATGCTTTGTGCCTCCCTTAGTACACTGACATTTGGTCACACCACCCCTCTACCGTTACGACGTTATGTGGTCAACACAAGTAGTAAAATTTCAATTTGTTAGTAGTGAAATAGAATATAAGTTAGACTTCCACGCTATTAAATTAAATATTTAATTTATTTTTTACAAAACTTTTAATATTACCTAAAACAACTTTTTGAATATACAGACTTTACCTACACTTCTTGCCGCTAGTAAGTTCTTTCATTAATCAAAGAAACACAGAGCTAACAAAGATATTTGTTTATTAAATATTAACTGTGGCAAAGCACATCACAGGTAACTTTCAATGTCCAGTCTTGCATGAAATTTTAGTTTTAGATGAGCCAATGTTGAGCATCCAGACTCACAGAGGTATGTGGAGGAAACTGCATCAACAACTTTGCAGCTTCCAAAGCAACTTGCTGGTAAACAGGAGGGAACTCAACTAAAAGTCTTCAACACCCACGTTTTGAAATTCTGCCAATGCTTGAAAAATACATATTATGTCAATTAACTGTTCCTGAAGGTGGTCGGGAAGTAAATTCACATTGATTTTAAATGGATCTTTTGTAAACTTAAATTGCCAGTTATCATCTGTCTCAACATCTGGAGGACACCGCCCAATTTAATTTTTCAGTTACACCACACACCACATGCCAGGATAAAAGGTTTTTAAATTCGTTGATTAATTGCAGCGACATATGTACCTTTACCCCTTTCTTATCTTCTATTTGAAACTTGCAGTTGAGTAGGGTTTAAAATGTCTAGACCATAAGGCATCATTATTCAAAACAATATTATATATGACGCACTGGAGTAAATAACATTAGTTTTTGTCAATGAAAATTAATCCATATTTAATACAATCATTATAGTCTTTTCTTTTGCAGTGATTTGTGTACAACAACATACGTATTGCCTGTCCTACTTTTTATGTTTACTGGTCCAATAAATTGCAGTACACAAACCGTGCAAGTATCAAGAATAACACAATAAAAAAACTGACATGAAAGCATTACAAGAATCACTTGCAAGCCATGGATGTTTTCTAACACTTTCCTATTATTCTAATACACTGACACCTCCCTTGATAATCTTGTATGCCTACCCAGAGGGGCGCACCCCCAAGTTAAGAATTGCTGGTCTAATCCAAAATAGTGAATATCACACAATGAAATTTCGATGAACTATCGGAAGTAAATGACCTACAAATATTTGTTTGACCATTTAGCTAAGTAAAGTTTTGATCATTTCAGTTGTACTTATTTTGATTATCAACATGAAAATGAATGAAATTATTGAAAGAGTCATCACAAAAAAAGCCCAGCAGACACTATCCCCTTTGTTGTACAATGTAAAAAAGTTCTCCCAGGATCATTCTCCATATAAGAGGTTACCTAATAAGTAACAAACCTCCTTTTGCTGGCCAACTGTTAAGCAACCGACTATCTCAGGCCGTATAGTAGAGTGGAGGGGGCCCTTCTCAACCTTTATATTAAGGTTCTGCCAGATACTTGGTCTTATGCTAAGAGACAACCTCTATGATACATAAGCTGGTGTATCATAGTTGATACAATCAGCTATAAGGCTTGGTGACAAGTCTTTAGCTGATACTCAGACAAATTATTTCTGTAGCTAAAATAGTGGGACATTGGTGACTTTAATGGACTGACACACCTTTTATCCGTAGCAAACTGACAATGTTTGTCCTTCCTCAAGGATCCGGTGAACAGTAAGTTTTGCACCTAGACTTCACAAAATGACTCCTAAAAATTAGAGTACTGTTCCCACATCTATAGTCCTTCAGACAACCTTGGCCTTGGTGGCTGCCCTCACAATCATTAGGACAATTTCTATTCTATATTCAGCGTTATATGGATCAACAAAAAAATGAAATATGGATAGCATTTTGAAGCAACAAAAAAGGGCCATTAGAATTATGCTTAAGCTGAAACGTGATGATTCGGCCAGAGAACATTTTAAAAAATTAAAAATTTTTACAGTTTTTGGTCAATATATATTTGAAACAATTCTTATTGCCGAAAAAACAAGAACTAGAGGCAAAATCAATACCATTATCCCACTCTTATAATTTTAGGAGGAGAAATGAGATAGTTCAGCTTCACAGGTTAAAATTTTTCGAGAAAAAGCCCTCATATGCAGGTAACATATTTTTAAAATATGTTCCTGAAAATATTAAAAAAGAGAATGATTGGTCAAAATTTAAGAAAATGTTCAAAGAATATATAATAAATTTAGCAGTTTATTCATTAGATGAGTTTTCCACCTCCCATAGTTAGCTGTAGTTACACAACATTTCTGTATGTAGTATGTATTATTTTTTGTTTTAGGTTTATATTTTATTTTGACACTATTCACTGTACCACTAATGTACATGATTCATGAATAAAGATGTTTGACTATTGACTATTGAAAAAAGTCAGATTCTCTTCAGTTATCTGGCTTTCATAAATCAGCATCATGTATATGAATCTATGAAGACAGTGATCATAAGACATCTCTATGAGATCTAGACTCAACACCTTCAGGAAGTGGACATAACTGATTTGTTTAAGGATTGCTCTGGTAATTACTGTACTAAAAATATCATAAGTAAGATCATAACTGTTATTTTATTAAAATTGTAGGCAAAATTTAATAAAAGTTTGTACTGACTGATACCTCTGTATATTGTTGACAAACATAGAGTACAAGCAAATCCAAAAAAAGGCTTCTCTATTACAGGTATTCACCAAAACTTAGATTTACATAATGATTAAATAAAAACTATATTAGATACCTGCCCTCCCTGATCTCAATAGTCATAGATCGGCAAACAACATCACGTGAAGCCAAGTCCTTGGCTACTGGGGCGTAACGCTCCATGAACCTCTCTCCCTGAGAGTTGATGAGATAACCTCCCTCCCCACGGCACCCTTCTGTCATCAGACAGCCAGCTCCATAGATTCCTACAAAACAATGTTATTAGAACGCGGAACATAAATAACAATATGAATAATTAATTTTGAGTTATTTTTGACAACATAATTTTTTTTATTTATGGAACAGAGACTTGAATAATTTACAAAAAAGTAAAAAAGAAACTTATAACTTTCAAAAATAAAGTTTTAAGGAAAATGTTTGGACCTATCAGAGAAGTGAAGAAAGGATCAAACAAAACCAGGAAATTACAGGATTGTTCACATCACCAGATGTGGTTGAAGCTCCGAGTTGAAGGTTAAGATGGCAGTACATGTGATTAAAAGAGAGGAAGAAAATTGGTACAGGAAGTATGGAGAAGAAATCTAATGGGAAGGAGACTCCATAGAAACCCAAAAAACAATAGTAGAGGGGGACCTGTTTGTCTGTATGTCTGTTTGTTTACTTAAAAAGCAGTTGCTTATTCCATGTCAAGTTGTGGCGTTTGCCACTTTATTTTGTTGGTCTTTGGACGGACCGGGAGCTGTTTCCTTACAGCTGGTCGAGCCATCTGTTTTACCAGATGGTTGTTCTCTTTCTAGATGTTTCTGTGGCTTTCTGGCTTTTTGATTGGTTCTAGGATTTTCAGGTTTTTTCTAGATATCTGGAATTAGGTTTCTTGTCTCTCTTCTCTTTCCGACTTCGATAGGGCAAGGACATCTTGGAGTTTTCTGTGGTCGGAGTTACAAAATCAAAAGCTGGGCTGCCCGCTCCCTCTACGAACCGGCACGGTGTTTTGGGCGTTAATATCGTATGCCTACCTTCCAATCAACGTTTCACGACCTCGTTTTATTATTTAGGACCCCAGTCCTTTCCAAATTCAGTTTTTTCGAATATCGTCGCAAATTGGTTAGAGCGTGGTTTGAAATGGAAGGCTAGGCCTTGCCGGTGGGAGCGGAGGAATATTCTACACAGCTATGAGAGCTAAGTCCCTAGTTTTAAGTTTTTTTAAAGGGGTAGACGTTTTTTCTAAATTTTTTTTAGTTTTCTAAATTTTCCTTACACTGCCTTTTTTACTCAAAATGTTAAATTTTTTCGAAGTAGCTTGTTTTTAATGTGCAAGTCTGAGCCAAGCAGTTCTTGCAACCAACTGCTACCTAAGCCTAGTTGTGTAATAATTGAACATGTGAGTGGCAGTATTTCTTAAACTTTAGTAACTTATTTCTCACTAATTATTTAGGCATAGGTATTTGGTTGATTTTTTCTAGCTTAAAAATTTACTTTTAAACCAATTTTAATAAATTTTTTTTTTCTCTCACCAAGTTAACTCTTAACCTAACTTTTACTTTCACCTACAGTGTAGCCTGTTGCCTTAAACATACCTGGTACTTAATTTACTTGTGCTTTCTAAACTTTAATTAGCACCTTTAGTATTTTAATTTAAACTTTGGCTCAGATCTGTGCAAGTAAAGTCGAAGGATTTCTTAGATGCTGTTGGTGACTGCGTATTGTACTGCCGCCTATGTATAGCCTACCTTTTGTTTTTAAAGTTCTTAGCTTTCTGGTTAATATTTGAAACCCCCATTCAGTTTCACCAGATTATTTACTTTGGGTTGGCTTATAATTAAAAGTGTTCTTTTTTATATAACTTGCTTTCCTTCTGATATTTCATCTCTACTTCTGATTTAATTAAAATTTTTAAACCTTTCCACACCTACCCTTAGTTCCAAATGCAATTAATTGTTGTTATTCTAGGATTTTAATTAATTATTTAGTTATTTATTTATTCTTCCAGCGGATTTACTCCACTTTGTAAATGTTTTAAGTTGATAAGAGTTTAAATTTTTTAATAGCACTAATTTGATGATTTTGTCTACTGCGTTGAATTTATTCGAGTCTTACACAATTTTGTTAATTAATCTTAGTCTATACACAAGGTAAGTGAAGTGTTACTGTTAAATTTATCTGATATTTTTTTTTCTACTTAGAAACATGTCAAACTTTTATGTAGGCCTATGCTATTTGATTGTTCGGGGCAGTTCAAGCTTAAGGGGTTGATTTAGTCTAACAGTTTTGCAATTTTTTTCTAAAACCTTCTTCAAAACTTTAATGTTATTGTAAAAATAATAATTCTTTCATAGTCTATTATTTAAAAGCCCTTTGATTCTTTTGACTAGTGCCTGTTTAAATTAAAACAGTTAAAGTTAATATGGAGTACACCTTTAGTTTCAACTAGTATTGAAAGTAACATAGGCCTAGCTTGTTTTGTAATTTTTATGAAGTTGCAGCTTGGGGTTGGATTTGACGTGCTGACATACATATATAAGTGATTTAATTACTTTACAAACTAAACTTTCTTTCCAAAATGTTGAAACATCCTTTCTTTTACAAACTTTTAAAAACTATAGTTTTGCCACCTTGAGGGTTCACTATTTTATAATATACCAAACCTAGTGGACTCTTTGGATTGATTGATATGTCAGCTTGCTTGATTCAGCTTCGGGTGTTTAACTTACCTAAATTTCAGTTTAGCCTAATTTAAGCCTTAAGTGGTTAAATAATTTTTTTTTTTCCTTTGGTCTTTAATTTTTTAATTTTTCACTGGGGTTTTTTTTTGGATTCTTGGCCTCAAAAGAGTTTTTTTTTTTGGTGTGTTCTAAATTATTTACAGTTTAAAGGGAGAGTTTACTATTTGGGCTTGTGTCTTATTCACTTGGACTTGTTGAACTTTATGTAGTTAGTTTACCTGTAGCGCTACTTTACGACTTTGCTCTCACATATTTTTTTGCTCTTCTACGGTACAGTTTGCTCTTGCTTTTGATTAATTCTTTTGTTTACTTTGTTTCCCTCTCTTATTCTTTTAGGTTTTGAAAGGTGTTGTTAGTTTTTTTTGAATACTTTGAACTTTCTCAACCTTTTGAGAGGAAACAAATTGAGTCTACCCCCGACTGATGGCAGCCGACATTTTTTTGCTCTGAAAGCCAAACTTTTGATTTTTTTTTTCTGCCTACACCTGTTAGTGATACTGGAAGTTGGTTTCATGGTAATAATAAGGCAATGTACTTTATGCTTTTTATTTATTTGTAATACTATAAATTATATAGTAGTTTTTTTTTACAACTGTACTTTTTTCACACACCACAGTAAAATTGCCCTAATGTTTTTTCTGAATTTTTTTTTTTTACTGCTCTCTAGTTTGTGTGGAATATCTGTCCACGCTCTCATGTGTCTTTGATTAATTTATTGTTTAACTTGTTTTGTTGTGATTTGTGTTTATTTATTGTTGATTATTGAACCTTTTACGAGATGAAGTTCTTCGATTTAAATAATGTTCCAAAGACTGTGTCTTGGATTAAAAAGTTGACTATTGAGGAAGCCCGCGAACAATGCAAGCTATGGGGAATTAAACCCCAAGGATAAGCTTGATGCCATGCGTGTGCAGCTAAGTGAATTTGTGGCTCCGTCTAGCGAAGGGTCGTGAGTGACTTGGAGGAATCTGCGGATGAACCAAGGGTACCCGTAACGGATGATTAGTGGATAATCCCAGTTTAAAACAGGAACGAAAGTAGGACCTTGTACTGTGCTGCCCCCTGTAGTGCCGGTGGATCTTGGTGGTTTAGTGAAGAGTCTGCATACAATGACCTTAAATGCTATTGAAGCGACTGCTAAGACGGTAGCCCAAGAAATTGCAACCCAAAATAGGCCATATAACAGGGAACGATGTCTCATTCCCTAACATTTTGCGGGATATGCTTAAGAGGTACCCATTACTTCTGGTACAGATTTATTTCAGCTAACAGAATTTCTCGTTAAAAATCCAAAAAATAGTAGAGTTTTAAATTTAGGTTCAGATAAAACTATTCTATTAAACGCTGTGGCACGCACTGAAGGCAGAACTTCGTGATGTGTGGATGGTCTCGTGAGTGCTGACTCTACCTGGCCGAATGCTCTGCAGACAATTAGGTTTACCTTTTTTCATCTAGGGCCATTAGAGACATTCAGTCTAAACTCATGTATAGACAACAACGACTGTCAGAACCTTATGCTGATTATCTTACTGACATTGTTAGCATTTTCCAAATTCTTGGACCAGAAAATAAGTGATGGCGAGATTTTTACAACTATTTTTACCGGTCTCAACCCTCATACTAGGGCAGCTTTTGCAGGTCTTCAACCCCCTACCACAGTACAACAACTGAAAAACATGGTTTCCATGATTGAGAGTTTGACGGTCAACACTGTTCAAGCTCCGTTAGGGTTATGGCAATTCTGAATCTCAGGAAGCTGCAATAGATTCTAATAAAAATGTCACTTATGATAATACTAATTTAACAATACGCTGGACATCTTTTCCAAAATAATCGTTATAATAACAGAACATTTTACCGTGGTTGGGTACAAACTTCGACCGAGACGCCGCTAAGAGAACCCCCTATAGCACATTGTTTTATCCAAACCATTCATTTGGAGGTAACCAAAGGCAAGGAAAGCGGGCCTTACAATAATAGTAGACCTTACCAGAACTTTCATTCTCAACCCAATTATTCTAGCAGGGCCAAGTAAGGGCAAAATGGCTATGATACATGCTTTCAATCAGCGGCTGAACCCCCCAAGTTTGGTAATTCTAATCAAATTGCAAGATAATATGCTACCAGGGAACAATAGTAGGCCAAACCAGGAACGGAAGGTTTTCCTATAATAGGAATAATCAAAACCATAATTATAGTTCCGCTAATCCTGCGGTTAAATTTAAACTCCAAAAGGGGAATTCGCTGAAAGGGCCGGCATTCCCCAAGAAGACTAGGCCCATTAATCCTTTAGCTCCGGCTTTGCCCAAGGTCAAACCCCTAAAATTCCTATTGCTTTTTCTAACATTAAGTCTTTGCTGTGATTGATACTGGTTCTACAGATCTATCGTAGCTAAAAGCGTATTTTGATACTCTCTCTAAACTCAAGGGTGTCGTGAAGAAAGTTGAAGAAACTTCATTGACGGCTACAGCTGCAAATGGTTCAGATGTCCCTTTCAATTTTTGGCCCATATTCATTTTCAAATTAGCTTGTTTCTCTTGGACTTTCCCATTTCTTGTTACTAACAACTTACCGGTTTCTGTTTTGATTGGACTCGACTTCATTCAGGCCTCTGAAATGAGCATTAATGCGGCTCAACGCCAGTGTCTTTTCCCTTTGACACTTCACTAGTTATAGCCGAAAACCAGAGGATGAACAGGCAGAGGATGTTAGTTTGGGACCTATCTTTGGAGAGAGGCTTGATAATTCCCAAGTTCAGACATTTAAAATATTCTGCGGTGTTTTCCCGAAACTGTGACCAAACAGCTGGGTAAAACTAACCTTTTGACTTATTCTATCACTGTCAAGTCAGACAAGCGTTCAGGTGCCGTCCGTATCATTATGCTCCCCCCGAAAATGGCTTTAATTCGTGAGCATATCGAAGGCCTTCTGGAGAAAGGCGTTATTAGACCTTCAACTTCCCCTTACTCCAGTCCAGCATTTTTTAGTACCTAAAAAGGAGGTTCTTCAAGACCTGGTGGTTCCTGACCGCGCCTTAAACAATGTCTTGGAGCTCGATTCAACTCCGATGCCTACGGTAGAGTCTTCTTTTCAATTTCTAGGCAAGGCTAAGATCTTTTCTATGTTTGACTTGGTGTCCGCTTACAACCAGATACCACTTGATGAGGCGCTTCCAGAAGTACACTTCATTTGTCACAAGCACTGGCCAATGGGAATACAATTACCTCCCTTTTGGTCTAGCTAGTGGTAGCATGATACTGACTCAGTTGATAAATAAAATCTTTGGTGATGTGAAATTTGATTTCTTGTTCTGCTATTTCGACGACCTTGTTATTTTTTTCTGAAAATCTGGAAGATCACCAAAGACATCTCGATTTAGTCCTTGACCGACTTAGTAGGGCAGGGTTAACAGTTAACCCAGAAAAAAATGGTCATTGCCTCTCATAAAAATAGAATTTCTAGGCCACGTCTTCGAAGATGGGAAAGTTACCATCAACCCAAATAGAACTCGCCCTATCGACAACTACCCAACCCAAAAACCCAAAATACTAAGCAGGTTAGCAGGGTTTCTTGGAATGTGTGCCTTTTATTCTAAATTTATTCCCAATTTCGCGTCAATCTGTGAGCCGTTGAATAGGTTAAAGAGAAAGGATGTAAATTTCATATGGGGGTGAGGAGCAACAGAATGCTTTTCACAAACTTAAACGGTCTTTAGTCTCTGCTCCGGTCCTACGCTTACCAAATTTTGATGCCCCGTTTATTCTGTCAACTGATGCTTCAGGTACTGCTGTATGTGCAGTGCTGTCTCAGGAAATCCAGGGCCAAATATACCCTATAGCTTTTGCGAGCCGTCCTTTAAATGTACACGAGAGGAACTATTCAACTTTCCATTTAGAAGCTTTGGCAGTAGTCTATGCCTTTACAAAATTTAACAATATTTAGAGCATCGTTCCTTCACGCTTGAGACTGACACATTCATCACTCTCATGGTTACTTAACAATCCTCGCCAGGTAGGAAAAATAGCACGTTGTGACACTCTCATCAATGCCTTTCAATTTACTGTCAAGCATGTTAGGGGCAAAGACAATGTTGTGGGCCGACTGCTCTCGCGTTTATTTGACCCCAAACCGAATCATCACAGAGTTCTACTATTCAAAATAAAACCGACCACACACAGGCTTTTATTCTTTTTTTCTGTACCGGAAGCCTTCAAAGACATCAAAGGCCACCAAGAGCAAGATGCTCAAATTCGCAATATTGTGAAATCTTTGAAGGGTACTAATCCCAATCAAAATTATTCTGTAATTCAAGGCATTTTAGTTCACCAATTGCCTAATCAATCCAAACCTAGAGTAGTGGTACCTAGCAAACTCTACGACCTATTGTTTAAGTTTACCATGAGTCACCTCTCGGAGCTCATCTGGGATTCAAGAAAACTTGGGATCGGATTAGTCAAATTTTCTTTTCTACCGACCTGAAGCAGGCTATCCAAGAGAGGGTAAAGGCTTGTCCTTTCTGTCAGAGATGCAAACAGGCTCAAAATACAAAGGTAGGCCCTTTGGCTTCTCAATTAGCAACCAGGCCTTTTCAACGGGTGTTGTTGATTACGTGGGACCTCTTCCTAGAACAAAAAAAGGCCACAAATGGCTTCTTACAATCGTTGACGCCTTTTCAAAATATACAGTGATTTTGCTGCTAAAAATGCTACCGCTCCTACTACGGTGAATCTTTGCATAAGGGCTTGTTCGCGTATTTTGGCTTCCCCTCACAACTCGTCACCGACCGTGGTGGTTGTTTCAAATCCCAGACAGTTCGATAACATGTGTCTGGAACTTGGTATCAAACACGTTATGACCTCGCCATATTATCCGAAGCCGTCAATTCTGAGAAAGAGTTAATAAAAACCTCGGCGTTGCCTTGAGAATTTTCCATTCTCAAAATCATACTGACTGGGACACTAATCTCCATTTATTCCAAGTCGCTTTTTAATTCGGCTAAGCATGAGTCAATTGGCACCTCTCCTGCTGAATTTTCCTTGGCTACAAAAATTACTTCTCCCTGGAAAACAATTGGAATTTGGATGATCTCCTCCTCCAAACACAAGATTCCAGAGACATGCAGGAGATGGTCTCAGGCCTTGGATCGGTTGGAGGTTGCACACCGAAAAGTTGCTCGCAGTACAACCAAGGTCGTTTACCAGTTAATTTTCGTATCGGTGATTTGGCAATGTTTCGACGAGTAAATTTGAGTAATGCGGCTAATCAAATTTCAGCCAAACTGCAAACCTCTGTGGTCACGCCCTCTGGTTATTCATGAGTTTACCTCTTCCAGTCACGTGACATTGAGGTGTCCCAAGTCAGGGAAACTTATTAGGTCGGGCCCATGTTTCTCACCTGAAGAAATATTTTAGGCCTATCTAAGACCAAAAAGCGCCGCTGCCGGGACGTTTATAGGGATGGTTTAGGGCATAGTGATGTTAGTTTAGTTTTTTTCCCTCCTCCTTCTTCTTCTTCTTCTCTTCCTTACACCACATTAACACTCTGATACTTTTACTCCTCTTCTTTTACAGTACATATACACGGGGGATCAGGATTAGCATTGGCTGTTTAGAGAATTTTTTTTTGCTTCGGCAATTTTTCTAGGCTGTACATTGGGAGTGAATTTTATGTTTATTTATTTTAACATTCCCTAATGCAGTCGCGCAGCCTGCTATCCTTGGTTCGGCCAACCCATTACATTTTACAACACAAGCTTACATTTTTCTTTCCCTTTTCCTTTTCTTTGTCTTTCTCTTGCTTAGTAGGGTCAGTCTTTTGGCAGTAGGTGGAATTCTTTGTTATTCAGCTAAGTTAGCAGCGATGGATAGGTTTTAGTTTTTATTGTTGAAAATATTGTTGAAGATTGTAGTTTGTCTATGTATTTTTTTGTAGTTAGTTGTTGTTGTTATCTCTTTGTGTCTTTAAGACTTTATAATTTTGTCTCTGAAGCTGCTAAATGTTCCAGCAGCTATCTTATTTATTTGCTGTTTAGTGTTTATATTGGAAGTGTTTTTTTTTTTACTGTTGTTACTGTTATCCTTTGAAGGCTTTTTTTATTGTTATTGTTTTAGAGGTTTATTGATTGTTAACCTAATTTTGTTGGGTTTTGGCCAGTTAGTTTTTTTTGGGTCTCTTTTCCGTAGTTTCAGGTTTTTTTTTTTTGCCTTTCCCTGCCAAACACTTAGAAACTAGTTGTTTTTTTGTTTTTAAAAGTTCCTAATTAAACCACTTTACCACGAACCAAATGATTTCCTTACTCCGTTAAGCTCTTCCCGTAGCTCTACAGTTTTTTCTTTCACGCCTTTTAAGAGCCTGAATTTAATTGCTCCAAGTCTCTAAATTTAAAAAACTAGTATGGAAAAAATAAAACTTTATTTTGTCTTTTCCCACTGGCCACCAATTTTTTTTTCTCAGTCGTCCCGTAGGGGGAGGAGAGTACTGGCCCACTTTTGCTAAATTTTGCCAGTACCAGGTTTTTACCTAATTAGCCTTTACAACACGATCTTGGGTCTGTTGATATTATGATGGGTGTAATTTTCTCATAATTATTTTTAATTTTCGCTTTGGAATGGTCTCTTCATCCCTTCTGTTCCTCCCATCTTTGAAGAAAAAAATACAGACTTTATGTCTGGAGTAATACTCTCCCGGTGGTCCAAGGAGTTCCGCCAGCCGTTCGGGGTTTCCATTCGGGTGCTTAAGTGGCCCTTGGGGTTCCGGGGTGGAGATACCCGGATGGTGGAGACTTTAGGAGTGCTTTTGCTAATAAGCTTTGGCTAATAAGTGTACACTTATTTAATTTCCTTCCCAACCTTACTGGAACACCCTCTTGTAGCCTTTTGACCACCAAGCGTATTAGTGATGTAGAAACAAACGAAAAAACCCATCCTTGTGTCAACACTTCAGACCTTTATTTATTGGTAGCTACCACAGAAAGTAGTTAATTTTGTTCAAGTTTTTTTTACTACTACTAGGCTTTGTTTTCCTCAAAGCCTCTTTAAACTAAAAAGATTTAATCTTGAGTAGTGTGGTCAGTCGGAATGGATTCTAGCCGTTACGCTTTTGGAGCGCCTCGCGAGCGTGCAGGATATCCATACTAGAGATATTTCTAGCTGTTTGCTAACGACAGCAGTACCAGCTTGTAGTCTCTAATCTTTCCGTCCTTGTCTTCCTACCTTATCCTTTTTGAGTTTTTTCTTTTCTCTCCCGGGGGTAGAGGGGAGGATGTGGCGTTTGCCACTTTATTTTTGTTGGTCTATTTGACGGACCGGGAGCTGTTTTCTTACAGCTGGTCGGCCATCTGTTTACTCAGATGTGTCTCTTTTTGTTTTTGTTTTCTGTTTCTTGGATTCTGTTTTCTAGATATTGGTTATTTTTCATTTTCTCTCGCGTTTTCGACTATAGTGCAAGGACATCTGGAGTTTCTCGTGGTCGGGTTACAAAATCAAAGTGGTGGTGCCCGCTCCCTCTACGAACCGGCCCCGTGTCTTTGTGTTAATATCGTATGCACTACCCAATCAGTCATCGTACATCGTTTTTACCCCATTTCACAATCGTTCAGTTTTTCGAATATCGTCGCAAAGTTACTTGTTCTGTTGATTTATTTTTTGTTGCATCTTTAATAAGATGCCATAGGTTAGATTACATAGATCTTACATTTTTGTACTACCATCATTCGTAGCATGTCACAGTGCGCTCGATATGTTATCTGTTTGTTGGTCTATTCACTGTCACGCCCTCACATAATGTGCCACAGTTCAATCAATAGGTAAAGATTTCAATGATGTTAAAACTTATAACACTCTCATATAATATGATATTTCACTCTCCAATTTAATTTTGTAAACTCAATTATTAAGTTTAAAATAATCGCTGATCAGAACTAGACCACCCCTAACTATTAAAATTCCCAAAGAAATTGAGTGTTAAATGAAAAATGACTGTATGAATGTATTAATGCTGAAACAGGGGATTAAAAATCCCACCTTGGCCTGTGGTGTGTGTAGTCTTTTCTATGATTTGTATATACCATAAAATGTGTTCTATCTTTGCAAGATTTCTCACATAATTATGTTAATTTATTCAATAAAATCTGTAGAATATTAAAAAATATTGTATATATTATTTTCTGAGAATATTATAAGAGCTGAATTATAAAATCGTGAAAATGAATTCTACAATTGAAGACATAACCATAAAAAAATATGTAAACCTAGTTTGAAATTTTAAATAGTAAGCCAAACAATAGACGACACAAATTTTTGGCAATTTAAATATGAGGTTAAATAAAGGTTTATGTAAGGTAAAAAAATAACCTGGAAGCCATTTGGAAGCCCCAATGGGCTATGCTCACTAAAATCACTAGAATTGAGGGTGATTCATTGATAACATCTAACGTAGTCTACTGCATTTTGATGTTGGTGTCGAATAGCAACATATTATTCATTGTTTAACATTTAACACTTAAATTCTAAATGAAAATGAAAAAAATGAGATTCAAGCCCTGTGAAAACTATTTGACAAAATCAAACAGAATTGGCAGAAAAAACTGTGAAACAACTTTAGTCTTGCACATAGTACCAATCTATATTTATAAAACATAGTATTAGTACGAGTACTATAATAAATAAAACAATTTATAACTCCATACAATTTTTGGAACAGATGCCAGTGCAGAAGCGGTCTGGCATCAAAGTCTGAAAGACTGCCAGCACCAGAAGTTCGCACAGTCTGTCTAAGAATATAACTTTCACTCATGACCTCTGGTGTTTACAATATAAACAGTTACAATGTTTGCTTGTGCAACATATGGGTTCTTTATTTAACGTGCTGCCAACAAGTATAAATAGAATCATATGACTTTTAAATTAAGAACTTGCATGCAATGTATTATAACACACACCACATTCTGTTTGTGATTTTAATACAGTAAATGATTTTTACATATTTTTACCTGACTCACGTTATCATCATTGATATTTTAATACTATAAAAATCCATGTTTTCAACAGTGCATGGATTTTTATCTGCTTACTACAAAATATTTAGCCCTTATAGTGACTCTTACTTATGATTGGCTCTCAATGTGATTTTATACTGACAACGCTAAGAGTTCGGTATTTAAAAGACATTTATGAAATCTGGTTTAATTAACATATTTTGGATGATTTTTTGACTACCAATTCACTAAAGAACAATTATTTTAACAATGCTTATCACTTTTAACTGATTCTTTTCTTCTTTATATAGTTTTAAAGATAATATTTGTTACAAATTACTTGAACTAGACAAAAACAATTTGATTACATACATTGTTGTTGTTGTGTTTTGATATGTATTATCTTATGTAGTGTTACAGATTATGGCAGATCAGAATCTACAAAATTCCTGCCTGAAGAGTCTCAACATCTTGAATTGAAAGTCCTGGAAGTTGTATCTATTTATAACATTGAAGTTATAAATCATGCCCCAATAACAAACTTGCCAAAGGTTGACGAAGTCCACAGCTACAACACACAAAAGGCAAATGATATCTCTCTGCAAGTACTTACAAGCAAGATATACTTTATATAACAAAAAGCCATCCTTCAGTGGTCCAAGACTTGGGAGCAAGACATCCAGAGAATCTCAATACGTTTGACTCCAAAACCTTGAAGAAAAAGTAACAAAACTGGCTGGTACATAGATTTGTACAAACAATTAGTTCATAAAAATACTCAACCAATTGTTCTGATAATTATTTTAATATTTGCCCTACTACATTGGATTATATTTAATTTTTTAATTTCAATCTATTCAATTAACATTACTTTTATGAACATACACAGGTATAATTCTATTGTCACATTTTAAACAACATTCAAAGTGTTACTGATTTACCATTTATTTATTATTTTCCAATGTTGAATGATCTTAATAAAACACTAGTTTTAATTTTGACTCTGAAGATATTAATGAAAATATGTGAATCAAAAAATTATTGATTGATAAAATAACAACTTATGGACAAAATTGATGTATTTTCAGTTATACTTCATATAATACAAAAACTTAAAATGACTTAAAACAGGAGTATAAATACAACCAGTAAAAAGAAATTGTTTGTTTCAGATAATCAATTATCTTGAATTTAACTAATTATTTGATAAAACACAACATAGTTTCATGTCTGGTCATTAATAAGTCATTAAAACTGCTTCTAACCTCACTGAATTAATCAATCAATTATTATAAATTGTAAGTTTAACATGTTTTGTTAGAACATTCATTGTATCATATGTAGTGTTTAAAAATCATTTGATTTAGATTCAATAATTTTATTAAGGGTTTAATTAAAGTATCATCTATTATTGTACCAGATACACTGATAGAAGATAAATCATTCATATGGATATTGTGTGCTGAGGTCTGGGGGATGATTTCAACTCGTTCTGAGGTCCAATACTAGGACTGGACATTGGATGAATTATCTCTTAAAGAAATAAAAGGTATTAAGTTCTTCTAGTTTCCTCAGAGATAATAGTTGAAAGTACTCTAATTTATGTTATTCAGATAGTACAAGGTGTGTCCAGAAAGTAAGTACCATTTTACTGTACTGCTGTTGCGGTACTAACGTCAGCACTCTACACTGCGTACTGGTTTTTAGACCATCAGTACCACACTGACACCATTATGGTTGATTATTCCTGTGTTTACTCTGGCTGTTACAATAATTGATGGTACCACCACTACTATGAGATCCAGTTTTTTCTTAGTGCAAGGAAAACTAAGGCAGCTGAAATCCATTAATAGATTCTCTTCAAGAACGTTTTTGTTAATATTTAGATTTTATTTTCTATGTTTTACAATAACCTAGAATTATTTACAAGAAAATTAATTTATAACTTATTGTTTGAGATTTCCAAAAGAGGATTGTAACATGCTGGGATACAGCAAATGCAACCCAGTAACCCATTCTTGCACTAACTTCTGATTTTATACATTAGAATTTTACATCAATCACTAACTTGGCCTTTAGAAACGCCTATTTCCATAACAGGCTTAGCTACAAATTAGTAAACACTTTTTATTAGATACGTGTATTCTATTTTTCACTCAACTATTAAAATCAATTTGTGACTTGTAATTCACACATGCCTCTTTTACGTAAGTATTAATTAGTAAAAATATAATAAATAAATATTCATAGTTCTTGAATTATCACAAAATAAATAAACAAATTTAGACATTGTCACTAATTTACTCTTAGATCTTTACAAAATCATTACAAACAACATGATTGGATCATTTGTTAAGGTTTACACCTTCACTGAGGCACAAGACTTGACAGCCAGGATAGTAGTTAGTTATGTCCGTTGTAGTGAATGTGTTAGATAAATCTTCCAAAAAAATTAGTAGTGTGATTGAAACAATGTGCTAATACTAATAATTTACATTTTAACTCTAGGATATGTCGGTATAAACAGGAAAAGTCTGAGACAACATACCGGTAGGGTGGAACTGTACAAACTCCAAATCTTCATTGTAGAGGTCAGCTCTGGACACCATGGCAGTACCATCCCCTGTAGAGGTGTGAGCAGAAGTACATGAGAAGTAGGCCCTGCCATAGCCACCTGTAGCCAGGACCTAAACACAGACACTCTCTGTGATCGAGGTGCCAGTTAGAAGGAACCGTATAAACTGCACGTGTTGAAGTCAGGACAGTGCCACCCTCATGGATATTGAGCAGATTTTCATGAAAAGTATGCCTTCTATGATTGTGTGTTAGGATCTTAATACATTTTACTATCTTAATATTTGGATTATTTTATTTTTCAAAATACATTAAAACAAAATTTCATAATACGTTTACAACATTGGAAAATATCCACATTTTTTATTTGCTGCCGTATTTTTTCAATAATAATGTCCAAAACCATAATGTTTCTTTCTGTATAAAACGTTGAACTATTATGAAAAAATATTTAGGGGTTTGCAATTTTGCAAATAAGTTAGTTCAATACCTTTTTAATGTTTTATATACACCCCAAGGACCACATGACACTCCCCAATTATGATTTATTAGACCTGGTTGTTTTACGCAAGTGGGGTAAATGTTTTTATGTAAAAATGAGGCTATTAGTTTGAAATATTAGTGAGTCTTTTCTATTTTATCAAAACATAATTAGTATTGTTTTGTATCTCAAATACTGTGGTGAAGGCATTGCAGCGTCATCCCTCATGACATTTAAGACATTTTAATAAGACATAATAAGACATTTTATTTATCCTTCAGCATGTTACATACATTGCAATAGATATTGTCATTCTCAGTTTTTATCCTTAGGTATACTCAAGGATTAGAAATTAGATATAATACAAGTACTAATATACAGATGAAATGTTGTACAACTTTTACAACTTCTTACTGGTACTTAATAGGCTACAACTTCATATCATATCTTTTATGGCTTTATAATATTCGTACATGGATACGTAAGCCAAATTACATTAAAAGTATGCCTGCCATAATTGTGTATTAGGATATTAATACATTTAATTATCCAAATATTTGGATTATTTTATTTTCCAAAATACAGCAAAACAAAAATGTTTAGAAACTAAGACATTGTTGCAAGGTGCCATGTAGCTTTGTTAGCATCACTCTATCTTATCTTGTGCCACAAAGATAAAACATGATTAGGGTTAATTAACAGACTTAATAATCTCTCTTTATCACCACTAGATACCATTTTTTTAGTTTTGGCTTCAACTCCTTGCTGAGATTATAATTAGAGTTTCATTACTTTCTTTCCTTTGAAGCATTTAAAAGATGTATTTTGTTACTACTAAAAATAATATTTTTATACTATTTAAACAGTCTTATAAAGCATTCACCATTAAAACGCTTAATAGTAGAAAACTGGAGATCTTATTTTATTCATAAAGGTTCATAATTCTTTCCACATCAAGATTTATCCATGCTTTTTTTTAACTGGAACATTTACACTATACAATTTTTTTTAACAAAGTAGATAGGCATGAAATTATCATCTTTAAACCAATCACATATCAAAATGAAATTCTTTTAAACTGTTATCATCTTGCCTATGCACACATTAGATGTTACATTTTATATATTAAAATATTTTAAAATGAAAATAAGAAACTCATCAGTGTCAAATTAATATTATAAGAAAATTTTATAACGCTAGAAACTTTATACAGTTCTGTAGGCACATAGGCACATTTGTGTATCCTCTAATTAAAATACAAATCTTAAAGCTTACTGTAATACAGTTATATCAAGATTCTTCTAATTGATAAAAAAGATTTATTAATTTCAGATTGCCTATAGATTTGAAATTTTATTTGGCCACAGCAAAAGCTCAAAAATAATGATTTCTAAATGTAACTTGTATGTTTCATATATAATAGTAGCCTAAGTAACGCTCACTGACTATAATGATTCCATTTAACTGAAAACTAGTTTACTAAACATTTGAATGCAAGAGGTTCACATTAAAATGTTTCAGATGTCTTATGTTTCTTGATTCCAAACAATAAGTACTAGTAAATTTTGTATCATAATGTACTGAAATTATCTTTAGACATAATTTTAGCTTAAATGTATATGAAATGTTCTTAATTCAACCCAAATAGCATGTTAAAAGTCAACATGGAGAACTGTGATATTAAACTTTGATTTATCCTATATTAATAATTTAATTATAATGACTACATATATCTCAGCTCTAATACTCCTTTAGTTTAAATTACTCAATGCCTACAAATTACTCTGTGCCTACAATTGGATTATTTTCTTCAAAAGCCTAACTTCAATAAAGATATTGCACAAATAAAGATTATTAAAGTAATCCTACCGTATTCTTGGCTCGGAAACGATGAATAGAGCCATCCTCCAAGCAGAGTGCGATGACACCACGACACTCCCCTCCTTCCATCAACAGGTCAAGAGCGAAATACTCAATGAAGTAGTTGCAATCGTAACGTAGAGACTGGCCATACAGGGTGTGTAACAGGGAGTGTCCAGTACGATCGGCCACACAACAGCAGCGATGAGCTTGTCCTCCTTTACCAAACTTGAGACTCTGGCCACCAAAAGCTCGCTGATAGATCTTCCCATCATTTGTGCGAGAGAATGGCATACCTATGGCATATCATTAGCAATGTTTTAGGAATTAATTTTAACACATAGTAGTAAAACTTTTCAGATTACAGTATTTAATAATCAGTAGAATTTATTTATTCTGTTTAAAATTCTAGGAAATGTTTTACTTGTGTTCACACACATTTAACCCTAGAAGTGGCATTCATTGGATTTCCGACGATATTTTGTCAAGTACTATTCTCCTTCAACTCATGATTTAATGTTTATAACTACATTTAATTCAAACATAGCATGTATCAATGAACAGACAAGATTCTTAACTTTCATTTTCATAAAACATAACTGTCCATTCTTTATTTTTCTGCGAATAATAAAAGAAGAAGTAAGGTAATTTGTAAAAGTCACAATTCTCGATAGTTGAACAGTTGTATCGGACAAAATTCAGTAACTTTGAAAAATTCTATACACGTTATTATTTTTTCTATAAACTTCAAACTTGCACCAATGAATAGTTCCATTTCTAAAGCAACTATGATCAATTTTATGTGTTTTGATGTAGCAGTTATAGTTTCCATGCAACATATTTTTGAAACTATGTCTTTATTTTTTTAATTACAAACAAACAAAAGTACTGGGTGGTGCAAAAATGATGGTCGGATTTGAACTGCGTAGTACCAGTGGAAGGTGAGGAGGGGGGACCACTGCCGGCCGTCTGCAAGTCGGCCATTACACCCAGTTTGAATGGTCACATTTTAAATAACTATAACTCCATCAGTTTTACAAATTAATTTTATTCAATTACGTAACTAAATGCTCCCAGGCACCCAATTACAAGAAATAACCTCCAAAATTCATGTACGGAAAATAACTTCCGGAAGATGGTGTCCTTCCTCGGTGATGCATTCCACAAAGCTATGGGTGAAACTTTAACTCACGGCTTAAATGCTCTGCAAGGAACGACAGCTGAGGCCTAAAGTTTGAGCACGACGCCTGGTGGAACGACGCGGACTGTGAAGCACTGACGCTCTAACATTCTCAATGTTCTGTGGAGTAACTGCCGTACGTGGACGCCCAGTAGATTTACCACTCATGACAGACCCTGTTGTCCGGAATGCAGTCACCCAACGTGATATGGATCTGCGATCTGGAATGGGTTCATCACGCGCTACACCAAAACGTTGTCGAAACAATCGTTGCACAGTAATAAAAGATTCATTATTTCTGAAAAACTGTTCCACAGCAAAAACACGATGCTCAACCGTTCACTGCGCCATCTCGTGGCAAACTGGGTGTAATGGCCGACTTGCAGACGGCCGGCAGTGGTCCCCCCTCCTCACCTTCCACTGGTACTACACAGTTCAAATCCGACCATCCTTTTTGCGCCACCCGGTATCATCAGCCAGAAAACCAAAGAATTTTATTTTATTTGTACATCCAATATAATACAGTTTTTAGTAATGTTATTTATAAATATTAAAGTCTAAAATCTGTACTCTTGTTTAAATATCTTAATAATAGTTGTCAGTATAGCAGTCATCATGACACAGCTGTTTCAAAAGCAATCATTTTGTTACATTACCTGATGCGAGAACTCCCGAGTCGCATAAAGTACAGGTATAAATACATGTATATTTTGAAATTATGATATAGTTGTTTTGAAAATTTATATGATCTGTTGAATTTACTACTTTATTGGCAATTTTTGTAGCTAAAAACACAATATCAGCTTTCAACACTACTGTTTTAGGTTTTGCAATTCATAACAATTCAATCATATTAACTTTTTGCCTTCTTAATTTCCTACATAAAAATAAGCATGTATATGTTAATATACATGATTTAAGGTTTTCTACATATGTTTAAAACAAAAGTGATATTTTTAGACATTTTTTAATTAATTTACAACGTAGTAAAAAACTAATATGAGCATTAAATGAAACAAATTATTTTCAAAACTTTTATATATATTAAAATTAATTTGAAATATTTTTTACTATTTTTTATGGTCCATCTGATTCGAAATTTGAAAAACAGGACTTTTCTTCTGTTTATACAGTGGCTATTAAAAAAGGTATTCTAAAAAAGAATCTACTGGCTGACTATAATCTAAAGAATGTACAGATTGTAACAATATATAACACTCAAGGGTTTTACCATATTGTGTGCAATCTATAAACTATTTAGTGAACCTCTGCACAAAGGAAAAAATAGGCCTCCACCCAGGGAAAGTCTGACTGCCACTTCTAGGGTTAGTGTACTCAAGTAATAGAGATTGATCATTAATAATGACAGTAATTGGCTTCATTAACAGTAAATTTAAATAGTTTTTATTTTGTCAATCAAAAAAGTGTCAGAAAATGAAAGGACTATTACAGATGAGTTACAGTTAACTTAAAATGCACTTTTGAAAGAAAGAATACCTATATTATTTTATGTCTTAAGGCTGCAATAAATTAGTATTGCCCAACTGCTACTAAAAATAAATATTTATACTATGTATCAGGACTTGTTTAACCCATTGGGAACTTGACCGAGAGTCACTCATAGTGCTCTTTCTAGACACTAACAAACACGTATTTGTTTCTTTTTCCGCTAGATCGGTGCATCCTTATAAGCAATCATTCAGTTTGATTCGTTATGTTTGCACACTGGAACCACAACTAATAGCTTGTTTTGTTATCGTTTATATTTTGCCATATGCTCAATTTTTGTTACTTCAATGTTCTGCTTACATTCTATGTATCGTGTACTCAATGTTTAGTGTTTAACTGTTTATAGTTGATTGAGTTTTTAGTTCTTTCGCTACTTCATGGAACAAGATAATTTGTGTACTTCCGAAGTAGACAGATACTTGGACAGTGATATTGAGATATCAAAGATACTCAAAGACTGACACAAAAGTGAATTATAAAAAGTAAATGAATGGTTACTGTATGTAATGTAAATAGTTTATTTTAATTATTATTTTAATAATAACAATTGAATGTAACAAAACCGTTTTATCTCATCTCCCAGACAACTATTTCAGGAGCGTGTCATAAAATCATAAAAAAATGAAAAACGTACGTGATTTTTTATTGTTTTGTTATTATGCTTTATAGTTAAGTAATCCAATAAAAATTGGTTTTCCATGTAAAAAACAATGAGCTGTTTTAAACATTATTGAAACCGATAAACAAAAGTAATAAAATATTGGCAGTTGCTTTTGATGTTTTGTTTTTCTTAATAAAAAATTTGTTAATATGTACTAACAAAAATTTAGTAACAAATTATTTGGAGAAAGCGTCAAAACTATTGTAGAGCAACCAAAAAGACAAAAATGTCCTAAAAAATTGACTAATTTATCTGAATCCAAACTCATTTTATTAATATTTTAGTACATGCATGCATTTGTGCCAGAATCAATTCAAACATTCGGTCCTAGACAGGCTACGGTAATTGTTTCCTCAATGGGTTAAAAAAATGCATTGAACAAACATTTAACTTGACATTATGTGTGAAGCTTGGTCGTAATAATTAATAAACTGAATATTAATTTTCACTAGCCTGGTAACATAATTTTAAAAGATATATAATTTAATATATACAGGCTGAAGAAACAAATAAATTAATACAACATTATGTTTTTGAAATTTTGCAATATTACTTAATTTTGTAATATTGCTGAAGTTTTGATTACACTAACATAAGGAAAAATCCTACATAATATTTAAAAGTATAATAAATTCTTATTAATGATGAAATAAAACAATAAAGCTCACCATAGTTTTCAAGTTCAAGTACAGCTTTAGGTGCCTCTCGGGTCATGTAATGGATTGCATCCTGGTCCCCAAGCCAGTCTGAACCCTTCACTGTGTCATACCTGATACAGAAACAATGGCATTGAATACTGCAGTATTACCAACAATACAAGCATAAAGTGGGTACTCAATTAAGTTTCATATAGGGAAGAAGATATAGCAAACTCCTCTCATATTGTATGACTGATTAATTAACAGGGCTGGCTAGCCATTTCGCTGCTCCTTTCAAAACAATTTTTTGTTGTTTTCCAACTTTTTAAGAGATGAAGTTTAATGACTATATACTTTTAAAGTTTCACAAACAAGGTTCCAGTGTAATAAATCTGCAAATAAAGGTTAAGCTTATTTTTAGTGATCACAATGACAGAAAATTTTAAAGAATAAAAGGTTATATATAATACTCGCCTTCGGCTCGCTGGGGGCTACGCCCCCAGGCCCCCAGAGTAAGTGCCTTAAATTCGGGGATATGAGGGATTTTGGTAATTGGTAAAATTCGGACGTGAGGTCATGCCAGGAAATTCCCTGGGGGGGGGGGGTTAATGCTACCGGGATTTAATACATCAGGGGGTTTAATTTACTCAGTTGGTTATCTGGTCATACCAGGAAATCCCGGGGGGGGTTAATGTTACCGGGGGTTAATGACACACCCCAGGCCCCCTTTTGGGGTGTTGGCCAAATTCAGGGATAAGCGGAATTCGGAATAGTATTAGACCTATTTTATTGAATTTTCCAGTTTTAATCAAAGTTTTGACTCTAAGGCCATTTTGTGGCTTAACCGTTAGAGATACAACAAAAAGCGACTGGACCTTTCTTGTCGGAAATTTAATTTTATCTTTCGATTCTGATCTCGGATTTGAGCTACAATCTCTGGTTCAGTCGGTACAACGCTTGGGATAAGTCTGCACCGGTCAGCTGTTGTGTAAACAGATTTAGTGTAAATAAATTAAAAACTACCTTTATCAGATTATTAAGTTGATCAGGGGGTTTGATTTAATCAGGAGTTCATCAACCAGGAAATTCCCGGGAGGGGGGTTAATGTTGTAGGGGGTTATAAGAACGCGTTGTACTTTTCTAGTAAATTTGTGTCTGGGCACGAGGAATTTTTATCAAAATAAAACGTTGATCAGGGGGTTAAAATTACTTCGGAAATTATCATTCCACGCCAGAGTTTTGACAATGAACTAATATTTCATAAAATTAAATAAAAAAACACTCTGTCCCTATCTACTATTGAAGCTTCACTAACGCTCAGCCAACTCCTGATGTGGAGGGGGATTTTAGTCACTCGTTAGCGTAGTAATACAAGGTTAATCTGGAACCAGCATGAATTGCACTAATTATAGTTGCAAAATTTAAAACACCTAAAAGTGACGACAAAAAATTTACCATTTAGAGCATTTATTTTATCATGCTTACGGAAAGATAAACAAAAGAAAGCTGCTGGATCTTTTTTGTAGATCCTATAGCTAGTTACAAAAAATTTAACATTTAAGCTAGGGCCAACGGTTCGGCCAATATCGAGCCCGGAAGGTAAGTTTTTAAGTGAAATTTTCAACATACAGTGGAGTCCCGCTAATCCGAACACGTGTAATCCGAACGTCGGTTAATCCGAACAGGTCCAGGAGGAATTATTTATAACGATAATGAACAGTTTATAGGAACTAATTACTTAAAAAATGAAAACGGGTGCATCATTTTGTACATAAACAAAGAAAACTTTAATTAAATAGACATACAGTATTTTATTAAGACAAATTGTTTACGGTACAGTACAAAAATAATGAAGTTAAATACAGTACCAAATTGAAACTTATAGGTTAAGTATGAGTTAAATTACTGTATTAAGAAGTGAAATCAAACAAAAATTGGACGTACAGTACTGATATTATTATTGAGTACAATATTAATTGAAAAGACATAAATTCAGTTATTGTCTTCTGTCGCATTGAAGAGAGTCTATTGTATGACGCGTAGTTTCACCATCGTGTCATAAACATGATATCGGCAGGTGTAGCAGTAGCCTGTTGCTCTAAGTATCGTAGTGCAAGGTTAAGCGCTGCTGCACAGTCTGCGTGTGGCACCAACTCTCCTTATCACCCAGGTTCTCGTCGTCCCGTAGCGCGTGGACCCGTACAATATCCAGTACGCTCACATTGCTTAACAATAGAACTCTCACACTAAATACGGTAAATGTGCTTATTAGTATTCGCAAAACACGTTTATTTGTCAAGAAATACAATGCAACAGTCAGAAAACATATTTTAATAAAAAATGTTGATAATTCTATAACAAAATAGACCCATTCTCAACTTTAAAACCGTATTTTTCTGTAATTCTGGCTAATCCGAACAATCACATAATCCGAATAGGGCTCGGTCCCAATTAGGTCGGATTAACGGGACTCTACTGTAATCATGTTTTACGACTAAAGCATGGAAGATAGAGTAAAAAGTCACTGGACCTTTTTTGTAGATAGCGTTATTTTGTATTAAAATCAAATTTTTCATTTGGCCTAAACCTAAGGTTTTGTCTGCAATGGAGCCCAGAAAACAATATCTCACGTAAAACTTGAAAAATCGATACTTTAAAACGCGTAATGCGGCCAAACCATTCAGGATAGGGCAAAATGTTGTTAGACCTTTTTTGTAGATCGCGCTGTTTTCTAAATCCCAGTGAAAATTTGTTTTGAGCTACGACCAACAGTTTAGCCGCTATCGAGCCCTAAAGGTAAATTTTGAAGCGAAAATTTCAAAAAATTTTAACTTAATCGCGTTTTGTGGCCAAACCGACGGAGATAGAGTAAAAAGTTACTGGACCTTTCTTGTAGTTCACTTCATTCCTGACAATGAATTTTTCCTCAGATTGAAGCTAGCTCCGACGGTTCGCCCGCTATCGGGTTTCAAAAGCAAGCCTGCAAGGGCAAAACAGGGGTCCGTTCGGGAATTTTTTTGAGGGGTTCAAAAGTAAAAAACTCTGGTTTTCAGACTTTTCCCGGTGGTTTGAAGGTAAAAGCTACGTGCGTGCAAAATTTGGTGTTTCCAGCACTTCTAGAAGTGGGTTAGAATTTCATATACCCTATCAGTCAGTGAGTTATCTGAGGTTTGAAGATACGTGCGACGTCCGTGCAAAAGTTTCCAGCACTTCTAGAACTATGTTAGAATTAGTATGATTATATGTCAGTGAGTGAGTGAGTGAGTTACACATGCGGCTGTATATATAATAGGATAAACAAGCTAGCACTGAGCTCGAAAGACGATAAAATAATTCTTCTAAAAAATAAGATTGATACAGTACCGTATGGTTATAAAAAAGAAACAAAATCTGATATATTATTGAATGAAATAAACTTTTTTGTAAATTAAAAATAACCTTTGCAACGCTCAGCCAATTCGCGATGTGCTCTATTAGACACTTATACTAGTCACTGGTTTATGAACTAATACAAATTCAATCTGGAACTGTTATTAATTGTACGAATTCTATTCGAAAAAAATAAAAAAAAACCTAAAATGCCAATTCACAAAAAAAGATTTTGCCATTGAGAGCGTATAACAGGCTTACGGAAAGGTATACAACAAAAAGCTACTGAACCTTTTTTGTAGATCCTATTAATGGCTATTTAATAAAGTGTTTAAGTTTAAGCTAGGATAAACGGGTCAACCGATATCGTCTCCAGTAAAAACATTTCCACGTCAAAATGACAAAATATTAGCATTTATTGGCCAAACCGATAGAGATAGGGCAAAAAGTCACTGGACCTTTTTTGTAGATCGTCTTATTTTGTATTAAAATCCGCTTTTTAAAGTACCCTAAATTTAAAGTTTCTGCTGATATAGAACCCAGAACCGAAATTCTGAAGTAAAACTTGAAAAAGCGACACATTTAAACGCGTTTTGCGGCCAAACCATCGAGAATAGACCAAAATGTTACTGGACTCTTTTTGTAGATCATGCAATTTTCTAAATCCCATTGAAAATTTGTTTTGAGCTACGACCAACCGTTTAGCCGCTATCGAGCCCGAAAAGTAAATCTTTAGGCGAAAATTTCAAAAATATTTCACTTCATCGCATTTTGCGGCCAAACCAATCGACATAGAGTAAAATGTCACTGGACCTTTTTTGTAGGCCACTTCATTCCACACTAGCGTTTTTCCATCAGATCAGAGGTAGCTACAACGGTTCTCCCGCTATTGGGCTTCAAAGAAATGCCTGCAAGGGTTAAAAGTACGAAAGTTTCCTAATTTTTTTGAGGGGTTTAAAAGTAAAAATCTCCAGTTTTCAGACTTTTACCGGTGGTTTGAAGGTAAAAGCTACGTGCGTGCAAAATTTTGTGTTTCCAGCACTTCTAGAAGTGGGTTAGAATTTCGTATACCCTATCAGTGAGTGAGTTACATATGCGGCTGTACATATATATAGGGATGTGTTACAAATACAATAAGAACTAGTATCTGCCTTCAAAAAAGATAAACAACTTAAGACTTGGTGGTTACACTGGTCTTAAAATTATCATATAAAGTGGGATGAAGCCAACAAAATACATTGTGAAGAGATTTCTTTCATAGTACTGTACATTTAGTAAATAATGTATGAACGGCAGAAAAAGTAGTGGTAGTAAGACAGAATCCTGGAGTAGGCATACTCCCAACATTTACATTAGCTGTACGAGAAATAGCTGATTCAATCCATCCATCTTCATTTTTGAAAGGCAGCCGAATAGCAATATCAGACAGGTTTATTGCAAGTGTTCCTTAAGTGATCATATCATGAATTCCACTTGGGAAGTAACTAACCTTCTGGATTAAGTACCAAAATATTACAACTACCCACTCAGCTTATATTATCCTCTTGAACAACATTTCTTCTATCAAGGTTATACTGCCAGATCCATTTAATAAAATATACTTATTTTGCTGTTTTATAATTATATATTATAAGTGGTCTAATATGCTAGCCAACAGTAAGTGTTCAAAATGTTCGGAATAGTGTAGTAAAAGCTTTCATAACATTATTTTAATATTTTTATTTTTTTATTTCAAAAACGTAATCAATAAACTGAGAATAAAAAAAATCAATTTGTTTTATGTTTTAAGAGAATATTTTTTGTATATATTTTACGAAGCGTTTTAATGAGTTTTTAATCACCGAATTAAAACAACATACTGCTAAGTATTCACTATATTTACACTCAATATTAAAGCAAAAAATATCATAAATGGTAATAAAAATAAAAAATCTAAAACATGTTAAATTGTTTTATAAACACAACCGGCTGACCCTCAAACAGCCAAGTGTATTCTCATTAGTTTCAAAATGGAATAATTTAAATTATGCAGTAAAAAAAATTCCAAAATAACCCTACAAAGAAATATAAACATGCACTTTTGGACTATAGAAACGATGTAGGGATTTAATAGAAATAGAGATCGATAATTATATTGGACTGAGTCCATGATGGGACGTAACAGCAGTTAATTGATATCGAACTCAATTTACCTATAGAACAAAAGGTTGAGAGTCTTTAATTTTCTTAAATTGGCCTCAGGTAAACCTAATGCTTCATCATAGTAAACACATTAAAATTAACTTTGTACAAGCAGCATCAAATTCTTGAACACGCACAAAAGTTGATTCATTACAACAAAAGCAATGCATTCACAAGCTATATGCTGTAATCTTTTTATTCTTCTCAACTTTCACGTTTATTTTTTAAAGATCTATTAGTTAAAAGAAAGGGCTATGCAGCATTAGCATATTGGCATGACTTAACAAACAAAATCTAAGAAAATTGACATAAACTTGCATGTGCCAATGCCAGTTATCTTCCTCCATGTTGCCCAGGGCTGCATTGATGCCCCCCTGAGCAGCCACTGTGTGTGAGCGAGTAGGAAACAGTTTAGTGATGACAGCAGTTTTGAATCCCTCAGCCACCAGACCGAAAGCTGCCCGCAGACCAGCCCCGCCTGCCCCCACCACCACTGCATCGTATGTGTGATCAATCACAGGGTAGTCTCGTGAGATCTACAATTTATCACTATGTATATACTATCAGTATGTGAGCGAGAAGCAAATAGTTTGGTGATCACAGCATTTTTGAAACCTTCAACCACCAGACCTGCACCGCCTGCCCTCACCACCACTGCATCGTAATTGTGGTCAATCACAGGGTAGACTCGTGAGATCTATAATTTATTACTCATTGTGTGTGAGTGAGTAACAAACAGTTTGCTGACCACAGCAGTTTTGAAAACTTCAACCACCAGACCTACACTGCCAGTCACCACCACCACTACATCATATTGCGGTCAGTCATAAGGTATTCTCACAATATCTGTAAATATCACACACCATGTGAGCGAATATAAGAGCGATATCACGATGATGACAGTAGTTTCGAAACCTTCAGCCATCAGACCACAGGCTTGCCCCAGACCTGCCCTGCCACCATTTACATCCACCACTGCATCAAACATTTGATCAATCACATAGTAAAAGTTACAATATATTATACACTGTGTGAACAAATATTATCCTACAGTAATTATTTCAATCTACAAAATGGTGCTTTCCATAAAATTTAACATTTTTTTACTAAATATGAAGTTTTATACTACATAAAACATCATAAATGAATTTTTAAAGAATAGGCAAGCATCAAATTTAAGTAGCACAATATTGTACATTTCTTGGGTGACTTTTCTTTGCCTAATTTTTTAATTTATTTTAAGCATCATGTCATACATCATAATTTGTATACATCATAATCAAATGTTGGTGGATACAGTTCATAACACATATTGATTTGGCCTTACAACTACAAAAACACTTGTTCTGAGATCTGTGCGTATGTGAAAACTAAACACTATGTGAAAGCTGCCAAGCCTTATGGTATACCAAGTAAATATAATACAGTAAATGTACAATATACAATTAAAAATTGTATATTGTATTGTATTGTATTGTATTAAATGATTCAATAGTCTTGGTTATTACCCATAAACAATTTAACTTTTCCTTTTGAATAAACTTTAAACTAACATTAAATATAATTTTTTTAATGAATGTAATCCTAGGATAACGCTAAATGTAATAAAAACACACAAACACATTTAACTTGATTGCAATTGAGGTTTGCTTACTTCAGAAATAGACAATTTTTTTATTACAAGAACAGAAACTTACTTCAATTTTATTTTAGACATTATTTTCAAAATGTTTTCAGGATAGAGCCCCTGGACATCAAAGAATTAGATGCATTAGTTTCACTCACTATAAACATCACAACCTTAAGTCTGACCAATGTTTATATTGTCTTACCGACATTGCTTCAGAACCACTGATATTTTACTTTTGAAAGAGAACCTAGAAATTTTTTTCTATACAGCATTAGAACTTAAGTCAAATGAAAACTGCTAATCTTTTCCTTCACTCGTGGTCTTACTTCTGCATACCACAATAATCAGCTAGATCAAACCCTAGCACAACTAAACCTTAAATTTGTTTTCCAATTCATTGATTTCCATCAATATTTTTTCACAAAATATCAAAATCAGTTCAAGTCCTAGTGAGTATAAATAATGTATATAACCAAGCATTAAGAACTGTCATATCCGTCCCTATTATATATAGCACCTCTGATATCCTGTCAGGTAAAAAACTGTCAGATATTTACTGTATACCTTTTCAATAATATAACATATAGGTTTGAAATTTTGTTTACTAATAAATGTTTTACTTCTCTAAAAAATTGTTATTCCCTTTTGAATTGTGTTTTACTTTACATACTATGCAGGTAACCACAAAACTAAAAATACCCAGTACATTAGTTTAGTTTTAAAGTTTGAATTATAATAAAAGTTTGCTGTATCATAAATTTAAATTCCATAGCAAACAGTTCCAGGGCAATATTGAACATTTTCATGATTAAACCTTCAAAAAGAATATTGTAACATTGGTAGTGCATTTGGTAACTTATGCTTTTCATATTGCACACCACGTCCAGCCGGTCCCGTCACCAGATTAAGCCAGATATGACAGGTTTTACTGTATAAGAAACTATTTTAAAGATTGCTTTAACATTTAACAATCCAGATTTAAAAAATCCTTTTGTCTACCCTGATGCAACCTCTAAGAAAACCAAAAGTTCTTATAAATTAGCATGTTAAGAACTCTTAAAGAATATTTTCAAGAGTTTGTTTTTGGTTAGCTAGTAAGCCTTATATAAGTTTTAGTTTGAATATTCAAAATAAGGTACATCTAATCTTAAATTAATGTTCAATAAACAACCAGATTTGCACTGAAACGTTTAGTAAAACTGTGTATAAAAGGATATTTAGTGTGTATATTAATTAAAGAAATAGGATTTTTTGTATAATCTGCAATATTTATGATGAGAAACACTACTATGCTGAATATCTACTTTTGAATTCATTAATGAAAATGAAAAATATTGAGTTCTGTTTACTAAGTTGTTACATTTATTTCAGATTTTAATACTTCTGTTACTAGTACCAGTATACTGCTGGACAGAGTACCTATATAGAGAAAATACAAATAATTCTGTAATGTCAGATTAGTCAAACATATATGTTAAGATATTTAAAGATACTGAAATAACTCACCTTTTCACCTGGCTTTGCTTGGTTCTGGCCATCTACAGTGAAGTGAATTTTTCTTGTAGATGCCAGTGGTAGCCTGAGTGACTTCTGGAAAGTTAAACATATAAGTTAAAAACAGATTTAATGAAAAGGTATTTTTCATTTACAGTACCATCATCTTACATCAAAAATATTATTATAGGTATTCCAGATTTAAGTAAAAGTAATTATAATCATTCGTAATGTTACTTTTTGCCTCAGTGTTAGCAAAGTTTTTCACTCAGAGGCAAATTTCTCTTCTGTCTGCCTGCTGTCTGTGCACAGATATCTAAAGAGCAAATTGACCAATAGACTTTAAATTTTCTATAAAGCTTCACTCATTCATAGGTAACATGGAATTCCAAGTCTTCCACAGGATTTGGATGAGCGTTGACCACTGTCCTCAGGATTTCTCAAGAACGGTTAGACTTGAATTTTCGCCATCACTCAGGGAGCTGGCAAAACTCGTCTTCAATCAGTTTGTCTATTGTCCGACTTCTATACAATATTATGAGAAAAAAATAGAGCTAGAGACTCAAAAATGTTGATGAAATTTTATTTCTAAATTTACAAGATTGAGTTCGATGATGTTGCATGTCCCTAAATGAAATTTGGCTAAGCTTTGGCAAAGCCTATCACTGAAGGAACATCTTGAGAACGAATTGAGCTATAGTCCTGGAACTTACCATGAAACTTCATTCCTACATAAACAAGATCGAGTTTGATAATGGTGCATTTCCCTTTAGAGGATGTCTCTCATCTGGACAGCACACAATAAGGCATGCTCATTACTTTCTCTTCAAATGGGCGAGTATCCAGGGGGACCAGTCCTTTTTGCAAGTTTATAGGATAACTTGTAGTACTTTTGTTGGTGGTAATTAGATTAAAACAACCACTTGGATGACCGAATGAACCACATCAGACCAGTCAAAAATATGTCCATGGCCTCAAAACTTAGCAAAGCATGTTACGTGACACATAGTCTAGTGTAATTCTATTGTATTAGAAATTAGAAAAAGTATTAGAAAAACCTTCCTATACATTCCTGGTCATTGCCAGTTAGAAATGTTAAGCTTATAATGGTGGGAGTTAGTTAGAGATACAAGTGAGGACACGAATAAACAGAAGATCAGGATCCTTCCTAGAAACATTAGTGATGAAGAAAGTGACGGATGTGATGATAATAATAGGCCTATTTGCTCATCCTGGAATAGAAATAAATAGTCTAAGGCCAAGTGACTGGGTGGTTGTCTCTTACGACAATGATTTCCATCCATGGGAAGTAAAAGAAGTGAGAGTAAATGAAGTGGGAGTAAAGGTAATGCACCTTTCGAAGACCAGTGCATATTATTACTGACCTAAAGAAGAGTTGCATCTGCAACCTGAAGGACCATATCATTAAAAAAAATAGAAGACCCAACCCCATGTGGTGGGATGAAGGGACACTTCAAATTTTCTGTAAACATTCCTTAGAGTATTTGTAAGTAGAACCTATGCCTATATATTTTAGTTCAATTCTATTCATTTGCCACAAAAATGTTTGAGATAGGCTGTTTTTGTCAATATAAAATAACTTTGGATGTTGTACATCCAACACCATAATTAAAAATTACAATTAAAAAATCTATACATTTGAAAAACTTGTAATTAGAATCATTTCCAAGAAAATTATCTCATTTTTAAGTAGAAAAATATTGTTGAGGTTATCTCAACACAATTCAGAGTTTTCAACTTTAAGTGAAGTAAAGTTAGAATTCGTTATTTTATCGTTTTACGTCCGACATCAGTAAAATACATTTTTTTACCCTCAAAAATAACATCTAGAAATATGTTTTATACACCAAACTGTTTCTAAAAGTAAGACCTTTCATTAGAAACCATTGAATAAAAGTTTTAACAAATTTTAATTATTAAATATTGAAACAAAATGAAAAATTGTCTCTGATATTTGCGTCAATACCATAGAACTGCCCAGTATCCAACAATGTACAAGAAAGATTAAAAATATTGTATATTATTAAATATGTAAAAACAATGATCAATTCTAAATAAAAAATATATCCCATCTGGCACAGCCTGAAGAAATTTTCACTTTTATATATTTGTTGTTTACTGTGTCTTTATTGATGCGCTTTATGTCTTATTTCTTTTGTTGTAGACAGCCTATTAATTTTTACAGGGTTTCTTAAGCCCTCAAAGTAGTAAGTAGTAGTTACAAAGTTTTTGGTTAGGCCTAGTTTTACCAGTTTAAACAATTTTTTAGTTGTTGTCAAAATCAGACTACTTTTATAAAAGGTTGATCCTGGTACCTAAAAATGAGTGCCTTTTTGGCGTATTTAACAGGCTTTTCTGATCTCTCTGTGGTTGCATTTTAGTACATTTTCATTATACCGGTACAGCCTAGTAAAAGTCCTTGTACCACAACACCCCACAATACCATAAGTATCATGTCTTTTCAGAGGGTAAAAACCCCTCTCCAAAAATAGTTTGGGGGGTAAAATATGTTCAGGTTAGTCCATTTTGTGTGAATTAAAAATAAATTGCATGAACAGTGTAAAACTGGCTATAAATTCCATCCATAAAAAGAACTAATCCTCTGACCTGAATCCTAACCTGGTTCCTGAACTATTCCTGTCCTAGTTCCTGAACTACAACTAACCTAGTTCCTGAACCAGTTCAATTAATAAAACTAAATAAATTTTATAATTTAAAAACAAAAAGAACAAATACAAAAAAATCTATAGATTCTACTTAATACACTACTTTGAATACATGGTCTACTGTATTATATAACCACCCTAATTCTTAGGCCTCTCCTATTTTCAGAGATTTAACAATTTTACGTATCAGACACTGAAAAACAAAATCTATAGATAGCCGTACCTCAAAAACGTACGAGCTAATTTTGATAAAACATTCTAAATACATTCAGTACTTGGTCTACTGTACTATAATACAGACCTCATTCGTAGGCCGCGCCTTTTTTCGGAGATATCGGCTTTACGTGTCACATTCTGCAAAAACATACACACAGCTGTACCTCAAAAACGTACAAGCCGATTTTTATCAAACTTTCTATACACATTTATTACATGGTCTACTATCCTGCAATACAGCCCTCATTCTTAGGCCGCGCCTAATTTCGGAGCCACACCTATTTTACAGGCTATGTGCTGACAAAAACCAATCTATGGATGGCCGTACCTCAAAAACGTACAAGCCAATTTTGATAAAACTTTGGTATTTATTTACAATACCGTGACCATGAAAAATGGACTTTTTTTCATGGGTTGGGCATTTATAGCCAAGTATTATTATCACAGGTGCATATAAACTGGGGGGGGAAAGTATATTATTGTATTATATTGATGCCTTTCGGGCATTATTACGTTAAAAATGGAAAATAACCGACAAAATTTTGTCGAACAACACTTGGAGGGTTAAGGATCAGGGGCATCACGTGATCTGGGATTCGACTTTTGCAAGCTCGAGTTAATTTTTTTTCTAAAAGAGCAAGCAGTGCGCAGCACTGCGCAGCGGGCAGGCATCGTTGACAGAATTAACGTACTTGTCAGCATCATTTCAGTAAAATTGCCAGAGATACTGTCAAAAACAGAGTTTTCAAAAAAATCGTAACTCCTTTGATTTTCGTTGCCGGACGAATTTTTTCTTCACTATTGTTTTCAGGAAAAATTGTAGTTTTCAGGGGAAAAAAATGAACATACCTTTCCATGGTCACGTTATTGTAAATTGATACCAAAACTTTCTATACCGGTACACATTCACTACATTGTCTACCAAATTAATTAAATATATATTTTGTATGGTTTGAGTTGATGAACTAGGTTAGGAACTAGTTCCTGGTACTCGTTCTTTTTATGGATGGAATCTATGGCCAGTTTCACGTCGGTAATTGCATGTTCATTCCTATAGCCAATGGTAGTAAATATATAATGTATATTTCATGCCCCGACTCCCCTCTCCTTAGTGAGGTTACCATGACCCTCCCCACCTGTTATAAAAGTTGACTGATTTCGACCAAACTTTTTCTTATTTGTTTAAATAAGCAAGGGACCAAATTAACTTAATAAAAGCATCAAACCCTTCAATCTAAGAATCCTAATTTGAAAAAGTGTAATCTGTCTGCAGTGCCTTACATAATGATCTGTTAAATTTATCAATTTCCCCGATGTATTTCTGGCAATGCAATGTATATAAAACACGAATAAATTTAAGTAGCATTATGCCCTTACCAAAGACAATGAAGGTGGATTTTTAGCGACAATTGAAGACAACTTCAAAATTCCAGCCATATCTAAGATAACACAAAACTGTTGGGTAAGGTCACGAACAAACAACTACCAGACTAACCAGACGACCAGACGGCTCTCGTCTCGTCTCTATAGTCTCGCCTCGCCTAACCAATCTCCAATCACTATCACATCACCCAGCAACCAATCAGCACAATTTACAGGTGAGACGGTATTTTAGTAATCAGTACTTTGTAACAGTTACTTTTCTCCAGTATCTGTAACAGTTACTGAGAACCAAATATACTGATGACCGATACTTTGTATCTAGTACTCCATATGGTTATCAGATACAGATATTGTCTCGTACTGATTACTAGTCCTGAAGTACTCATATCCTCACTGGTACCGAGTACTGAAATACTGATTTGCTGACAAATACAAAACAAATACCGCGATCATAACTCTACAACTGCGAAATATTGCTACTTCACGATCTAAATCAATTATCAACCCCGACGTCAGTGTAATATTCTTGAATTAGTTATTAAGTAATAAATAAATATATATATATATATATATATATATATATATATATATATATATATATATATATATATATATATATATATATATATATACATTGAGTTAAAAGTGTTTAATTATGTCCAATATGATTAGATATTTTATGCTTGTAATTCAAATTATGAGTAATACAAAACTATGTTAATGTACCAAAAATGCACCAAGGAAATTTAAATAAATTATAAAATATAATTTTCCTAACCTTAAAGAATAACCAGTGTAACAGCCCATTTGACTATTCAAAGAAGTAGAAGTTCAATTTATCATATAATTCATTAATTACATCTCAAAAAGTATACACTTTTTAATAATAATAAATTATGTTTATACACTTTTTACATAATAGCGTTGTACTTTTGAATACTATTAATTACATCAAAGCATTTACAAAACTGTGTTCGATACTGATTTTTAAGTATCCAGTATTTAAATCGTTACAAGTACGGAAATACTGATTTAGAGTATCTAGTATTTAAAACGTTTCCAATACGGAAATACTGATTTCAGGTATCCAGTATTTGTACTCAGTATCGCCGAGTAGTAACGGTTTCAGAAGTAGCTGTTACAGGTTCGTACTGACAGCCCATTTCTAGCCGCACAATCCGGCTATTTTCAAGTACTGTAGTATGAGTATGGTACAAGAAATACTGTAGCAGACGACTTTAAAATAATATGCACGTTGGCCTAGGCTTTCATTGAAGATTTCCATGGCACTCCCCACTCCCTCTCTCAATGTAGGCGAGTTATGGTTATTGCACAAAAAAGTAGTTGAGCCAATAACGAGATGTTGGGGCTTGTGATTCATCTTCCAAGGGGGATTAATAGCCCAGTGGTATTGAAGTTTATCTAGTGCGCATTGGTGAGACAGTTGCTTGAATTTGCATTGGTAGACCCTTCATCCTATCAGAGAGGCCTCGTTGACGATCTACAAAAATTCAATACAGATTTGTGAGAGTGGTAGGAATTCGACTAGGTGTGCCCTACCGTGAGGTACGGGTAAATGAGGTAGCTTTGAGCCTCAAGGCGCTCAAGATTGTTTTGTGCTTTGGCTAAATAAACTCCTGAACAACCTGATGGACCGCCCTGCACTTCTCTAACTCAACTCCTTCACAACATCGAGAGGCACTAGGTCAAAGGAACTCTTCGGAAGGACGTATCATTCCACTTCTTATCAGGCAAACACTACAATAGCCAAGGTCGAGAACCTGAGCAATTTGGTCTCTAGACATAGGTACAGATTTCTTCTCTGGCAGCCAGGACGCGATGCGTAGTCATCACTAAGTTTTTCTTCAGACCTGGATGTTGACATTACCTTCTTTCTTCTTAATAATACATACAGAGATATATTTATATACTATATGTATATGTAACATACAGTGTTTATTTATTTATTTGAAACATACGGTTCATATCCAGGATATAATATGCATAACCAACATTTGAAATAAGTTGGGCGGAAGGTCCGGGCAAAACTGAGAGAAGCATATAGTAACATTGAACAATCAGTGCCTGCTTTTTGGTGGTCCTTTTATTATCACTACAAGTTTTCTTGTCAACGTTGTATTTCATTGTTTATTTATGCAATGAAGTTTTAAATTGCTGATCCGTTAGAAATAAATAAAAAAATATAGCGATACAATATTCTGCAAAGTTTTTAAATGGTATCCAAAACATTAAGGTGTTTCATACATTATACACGCATTGTATATGGTTTTGAAAAATACCATGTAGAAGAATGCATGGTTTTATAATGCATGTAGAACAAAAACATTACATTGTTACATTTGTTTCTGGTAAAATATTTAAAAACCATTCACTATTGTATAGTCTAATTTAATGTCTTATTTCGTTTAATTCTGTTGTAGTTTTATCCTGAATTCCACCAGATGTGTCGCCTGGTTTCTAATTAGTAGCCGAGTCTTTGTTTATGTAGTTTTTAAGGCAAACACTCCCTCTCCGCCGTGTTAACCATGTAATGTTTTAACTCAAATTATTTCTGGAATTGAAACAAATTTTAGTTACAGGGCATTTCATGGGTCGGTGATTCAACCTTAACTTTTTCAAACGTCCCGAGTGATCTGGAAACTTGTTAATTTGGTTAGCATGGTGGCGAAATGTGTTTACCACGGTTGAAGCTTTAATGGTCTGCATTTTCTTACACACAAGCGTCTAGACTGTAGGCAAGGAAGACTGCGAGAGAACAAACATCTATGTAAATTAGGGTAACGAGACAGTTTTCAACTTTTATAAAGAATAATTCAAAAACATACAATGCTTTAGAAAGAAATTTTATTGCAAAACATGGGTCTTACATTTTATAACATAAAAAACATTAATACCTAAATAAAATAAAACATAACACCGTCTCAAGTTACCCTCTGAAATAGGTGACACATCTGGCGGAATTAGTTTTATATTGTCGTCTCAAGTTACCCTGAAATTTCAGAGGGTAACTTGAGACGACAATATAAAACTAATTCCGCCAGATGTGTCACCTGGTTTCTAATTATTAGCCGAGTATTTGTTGTATGTAGATTTTAAGGCAAACATCCTCTCTCCGCCGTGTTAACCATGTAATGTTTTAACTAAAATTATTTCTGGAATTGAGAGAAATAAGCTACAGTTAAGACAACTTGAGACATTGGAGACATTCCTAAAACAACAAATACACATTTAATATTTGCCGGTATTGAAAATTGTAACACTGCTTATAAGTAAAAGAATAAAAAGACAAAATTATGAAACTAAATTAATTCTGGCACTTGAAAAATACTTCTTTTGTTCATCATTTTCGGAGGATTAATACCACCCACAATACCATCCCAGCTGTATTGTAGTTCATCCTTTTTTTCTGGCCATCTCCAGTTTTCCTTTACAGTTCTGACCATAGTTAATGACTTTCGGCCAGGATCGTCAGTTACGTTCGTTTCGTCATAGTTAATGACTAAATGTGGAAGAATTCCATCAATTGAATGCTATAACTCATCAAAGTACTGATTTATGGTGTCATGATCAATTTTGGCTCGAGATCGTTTTATGTTCTGGCACATGTTAATGCTTAAAACAGCATTGGTCCGCTTTAAGAATGACATAACAAACTCCCGATCGGGCATATTGTTTTTGATCCGGGGTCCAGTTTTTCCACAACGATCTAGGAAAGCTTTGACAATGAGTCTTATGTCGTATATTGTGGGCGGAAACCCCCAACCCCTTGCTGTAAATATGCACACTGCTAAGGTCGTTTGATCTACTTCACTCAACACAAATGGTCTTCCAGCCTTTCCTCTGCTTTTGCCTGTCACTGCTCTGTTTAGTGAGCATCTTGGAACACCGAACTTTTATTCTGCCCTCCGCAATGAAAGACCAGATTTTATTGCTTTTTCAAGCTGTTCATTTGAAAGATCACTGTATTTGCGTGGTCCTTAAGCTCTGGTTTGATTACGCACCATAACTGGGCCTGAAACAATAATAAACGAACTATGAATAATACAAACACTTTGTATAGTATAAAAGTTGGGCATGGGGTAACTTGAAACAGGCGTCCCCATCGAGGGTCATGTTGGGTTTTTTTATATTAATTTCTACAAGGTTGGTAATACTTCAGCATGCAACTCAAATGGTAAATGGATGGTTGATGTTAGCAAAACAATAAGGTATAGAAGTTTTTCTTAATAAACCAAAGACTTATTAAGGTAATTTATAAGGCATTGTGAAATAAAAATGTCTGCACATTGTCTCAAGTTACCCCAAATTACAGTACCCTTTCTTTATCCTCACCTTAACCCTACACCACAGTTCTTTGAATTTGAAAAGCTAACTGAAAAAACTATTCAAAATCACTTGCCAAATCTCATAATTCTTCGGACGCCTTATAATTCGAATTTGTTACAGTCGAGGATGTTAGACTTGTGTAAACTCCTCGCCTATGACCTACACATTTGTTCTAACATCTATCAAACTAGTAGCGAAGTGCACATCATTATTCGTATGTAGCTCAAACTTGCTACGAGTTACGAGGGTATTAATTGAATACTTATTTGAAATGAACTGACAATGATTTAAATTTGAATTGAGTGATGTTTAATTGATGACTACTTAATTGCAAACATGCAACTAACAATGATGAGTACATGTATATACTTTGGAAGACCCAACATTTTAAGTAAAATTACAGCCCTTGTGAGTTTTGAGGTTAAGTGGGTTTCCGTATTATCAGTACAAACAGAAACATGTACCACGAAGCGCGAACACCCTGTGAGCACCTTTAGCTCTAGTCTACACGAAATCACATGGTACAGTCCAAACCAAAATAAGTTCTTTCATTGCTGGGGATTACTTGTACTGCCAGAGGAACATTGATTTTAGAGCGGGCTGTACTCAGCCGAGTCACACACAAGAGGGATAGGCTATTAACAGGAGGTGGGGAACCATACCATTCTCCTCGCGCCGAGCTTCTTGGTAAATGGTTTGGTTTGTACTTGAGCTTTTTCTGTATGTGAAGCACTTCTACTAAGTATAACAGAATAAAACATGATGGATAAAATAAAATATTTATATATATATATATATATATATATATATATATATATATGTACAAGTAACGAGACTTAATTTCAAAATTAACTTACAAGCATGGTTAATGTTATACATTTTTCAATACTCTGTATGGTAATGGGCTACTTCCCGATACATCTGAAATCTGTCTTCGTTTATTTCCCTCATAACTGTCAGGTGATACTCCCTTTTATAAACATTATTTTCCTTTGTAAACTATTATTTCCCTATGTAAACATCTCTTTCTCTTTATAAACAATGGGCGTGATTCCGTTATTGGCTTTGACAGTCCTATGTTCAAATAGCTGATTGTAACACCAAAATGAATAATAAAAGAGTATTGCACCCTTATAAAAAAATAATTACTAGAATATGAAATGTCAGACAATCTGTTAAAAGATTTTGTGTTACTGTATGCATGATGAACATCTCTTACAAAATCTAAAATACATAAACACAAATCTTCCAGAATAGTTTTATAAAAATAGACTAAAGAACCTATTATAAACTATTAACTTCACCAAAAACTAGAAATGCCACTTTTATCTGACTTTATTACAAAATTGGCCTACCTTATCTAGAAAATTGAATTTTATTTCAAAATGGGGAAAATATCACTTACCAGGAAATTGTAGATACATACATCTTCTACAAGGCATATAGGAAAATGACTATTTTGTTACTGCTTTTACTTGTAAAAATAAATCTGTTAGGAATGTATCTGGTGGGACGAGCCCAGTTATGTTTCTACTGTTTATTGTATATACTCTTGTCTACTTTATGTTATAATACAGGAAGGTAAAAATTAAATGGAATGGTACCACCAGCCAAAATAGTGAGTATGGAGCTTGGAACACAGCCAGACATATCGCATTGACAGTCCAGCAATTATTATAGTGACTGGAGTACAAAACTTTAACTTTTCACACTTTATTAACACATTATAGACAACATTAGGGTGTAGATAAAATTTTTAAATCTTTTATTCTGATATAGTCTTGTATGTACCATGCAATCAGAATAATAGTTTGTTTAATGTCAATTAATTTTAATGGGTTCTTTATGATTATGTTGACAAACTTGACATTAAAAGGTTATTTTTGGTTGCCATTATTTTGTTTTGGCCAGAGCAATTTTGTATAGAGGAAAGTATTAAAATGAGATTCTAAATTTTATTCTACTTAAATTCTTAATTTTTTATATTGACTGGTACGGACAAAATCGTTTTGTGTTTGAGCTTCAAAATGTAGTCTTAATGAATTGCTTCTACTACCAAGTATCGCTACATTGGAATCCACCCACAAAGTTGTATGTTAGTTTTCGCTGTAATTGATGAAGATAATTATCCCCATTTCTTTGGGTTTTATGTAGTTCTGCTTTTAGTTTTTTGTGAAAGAACATACAGAAGTTTGAAAATCGTATGATTCACCTTTGAGGTTTTTTCAATGGTATTTCCTTTACTTTTGAAATGTTAAAAAGATTTGTTGGAATAGCGCCTTCTTGTATCCTCACAAAACACAGACACGTTTGGTCCACACCAGCTTCCTTGAAGTGTACCAAGCACTTCTTGCTTGTCCATTTGTTTGGTAACAAATCCTTTTCTTTACAACATTGATCCACTTCCTTAATTTTTTGGGAAACTGGAACAAAATATAAATATTTTAATTATAGAGAACTTCCTATTTTACTCAAATTTAAAACTGCCTTTGAAAATTACTAAAGACTTTTCAATAGAATGTTGGATCACTGATGTCAGTTGTTTCACAGATAATTTAAATTAAATAATGTAAATTGTCTTAAATTGCATAGGGAAGAAAGTGTTTAAAGTTGCTGGAAGTTCTAATAAAAAATAATAGTCATTTAATGGCATTTTTATTACTTTATATTAAAACACACCTTTTACAACAACACTTAAATTTTATTGATATTACAGCACTATCAATTTATTTATTTAATTCTAAAAGAAATTAAATAAAGAATTGTCATACAACAGAGTATCAAATGATCTGACAAAATGTAACAAAAGAGATAACACACAGATGGAGACGGACAAACAAACGGGTGGAATGCTCTTTTACTTTTTGACCCAAAAATCAATAGAGCTCTTCCTTGGACCAAGAGGACCCCATGTATCAAGTTTCAAGTCCCTAGGACCTTTTTATTAAGAGTTATCGCACAGACAGATAGACGCCAAAAAACATATTACATCCAGACTACTCTTTAGTCCTTTCATGACAAAATCAATAGGTTTCCTCTTTAGTTAGACCTAGACTTAGGAACCCACATTTCAAGTCCCTAGGACCTTTGTAACAAGAGTTATTGGAAAAGCCAGCATTATGGAGACCATTTTTCTTATATAATGAATAGATTACTAACTACAACACAAAATAATCGTGAAGTATAAAACTTAACTATAAAAATTTGTATATCATAATGACAGTGTTTTTACCAATTTGGGAAAAAATGTGAATGTAACTTTTTATTTGATTTAACACTAGCAGTTACCCTTGGCTTCACAACTGATTTTCTACTGAAAAACAGGGACATCATAGGCATATTTCATGGGATTTTTAAAGAAAATGTTTAAATAAGTTTGAATCAGTTATTCAATTTAAATAAGCATCATATACATATTTAAAATATTAACTTTAAGAGTGTTTATTATATTTTATTATTGCTAAGAAATTTTTGTCTAGCAAAATAAGAACACATATCTTAAACAGTTTGTAATTTCTCTTTAGAATTTGTGTCTGTAATTTTATTTATTTGAACCTAAGAATACTAAAGTAAAATTAGCCTAATATTGCACTTCTAACATTTTCCAAATTTTTGAGGTAAGTCCCTTTTTTAACCCTACACGTTTGTTTCCACATAATTTGATTTATGTTTCCTCTAAGAGGCAGGCTAAATTTGGTTATTGGACTGTGTTCTACACATGCATGAATTTATTACACAGTCATTTTAATAATTTGGCTGAATGTTTAGAATTTGTTACTTAACTAGCCAGAAACTTAACTTAACCAGAAACTATCGAAATATGTTATGACAAAATTTAGCTTGAAAATGTTATAGTAAACAATAAATATCATATTTTGGATAAATCTCTCAGTTAAACCTCTAAAAGGAAAAATTCGGAATTTCTTTCAATATTCATATTTATCTCTTCTTTGAAAGGTTATGGTCCAATTCCAAATCGGTAGTTCCACTGTAAGACTTAAACATATTTTATGTTTGAAATTAGACAGCCTTTAAAAGAGCTGTGAGCCGACCATCACGAATCATTTTAAAATTATATTAGAATTTTGTACTATTTTTGTACCACAAAAATAAAATTGTTTACCAATCACTGCTAGCTTGACTAGTTTCAGGCACGTGACGGACTTACCACACTGTCATTTGCTAGCCATGGTGTTACTTGCAGTTTAAGGTGATTTTTTTTTAATGTGAACAATACTCTACCATGCCGGGTTGTGTTGTATAAAGTACTATAAATTTCCAGAAAATAGTGAGGTACAACAGTGGCAAGTTGTCTGCGAGATGTTATACCATTTTTAATGGAAAGTTCCTACGATTTATTTTGACCACTTAACAGAAGACTGCTTTGTAATTTCTTAAAACACTGATTTTGAATTACACACCAAAATATCATGGAATCCTTAAAACAAGATGCAGTCCATACAAAAAGAGCATTTAAAATTCAGCTTACAGGTTTTTGTATATAAAAAGACAACTACATATAATTGAAAATAAACTTTATTTTTGCACCAATGTTTTACCATTTTTACCAATTTTTATCATATGCCTATAAAATAAAGGGTCAGAAAATGATATTAAAACTTTGAATCTTCTGACCAGCTCAAACCATAAGGTGTTGTTTATACAGAGAATTTAAGACCACCAAATTGTAAATGCCAAGTTCAAGTGCAGATATAAAACACAACTTTTGTACGGTTTATAGTTTGATGTGGAAGATTAACAATGGAAGGTTTAGCGTTATAGACATTTTAAAATTTTCAAAAAATTTAATTTTATAGTGGCTTAAAGAATTTGTTCCACAAGGCCACGTATGGTATTAGGCTCACATAAAGAAGTCTCGAAATTGATATACATAGTTCTCTCTTTATACGAATATCTGTGAGCTGACTTTTAAAAGCTTTTCTTGTCTGGACTGCATCTTTTTTCAGTTTCTGTAAGATTCTGGGATGTTATTCATAAGAGAGTGTGAAAATACAAAGCAGTCTTCTGTAATGTTCAAAATAAATCGTAGCCATTTTCCAATTATAATCATCTGATTAAATACCTCATTATATTACACAACCCGGTATGGCAGAGTACTATTCATGTGCACAAAAATAAACTAAATTATCGTAAACTACAAAAAATATCACCAGTAACAATAAACATAAACATTAGCCATGGCTAACAATTGACAGTGTGGTAAGTCCATCACGCACCTGCAACTAATCAGCTGCAACTCAGCAGTGCATGGGCAACAGGCTAGTTCTCTTCCATCATGGTAAGCAAAACTTATATTTTCCTGAGCCGTTATTTGCCTGGTACAAAAATAAAAATTGGTGGTACAAAAATATGATATAGTTTGTTTATTTTAATTTACAACAAAGATTTTTTTCTAAACGTAGACCTGTGAGCCGACTTTTAAATGGACAGTAACTTTTTTTAGTGATTGGTACAAAATTTTATTTTTGTGGTACAAGAAGGTGCCAAAAAGTACAAAATTCTTATATAGTTTTTAAAATGTTTCGTGATGATCGACTCACAGTTCTATACAGCTCTTTAAAAGTAATCTTATATTTTGTACTGTCTGTTTTTGGTTTAGCTGGTAAATGGAATATAATTAGAAAATGTAGTTATTGGTAGAAATATTGACGTATTGTTGGCTATAATGTAGAGAAGTTAACATCGTTGTGTTAAGTAGTATCAAATAGAAATTCATGTATTTAGGTGTATTAATTACAGCACAAATAAAATTTGGCTGTAAAAGTAGGATTAGTATAAATTGACATCAATTGTAATTGACTGCACATACTGAAGCCTACATTCAATATGCAGTGAAAGTGATATAAAAGTTTGTCTGTAAACATAGTTCATATTTTCTGTCCAGTTTTCTCAAAATTTTGCACTTAGGTTAGCCTTGTAAATGCAAAATGTACATTCTTGTTTCAAACATTTGATGATTCAGAAAATTTTAAATAAAGTTTTTGTGTTATTATGTAGCTATAATTATTACTCCACATGTTTAGAAACTACAATCCCAAACCTGTGATGTAGACATACCAAAAGTTTTTTATGGGTTGGGAACTTTTAAAATATAAAGGGAATTTATATGGTACAGACAGTTAAGAGCAATATTTTAAGAATTACCTCTGGTATAGAAAGGGTTATTGAAACATAAGACAAAACCATATTGTGTTTTAATACACTTTATTTACACAAATTAAATATATGTACATCACTAATAGAATAGATGCCTTAACCTTTACGTAACAGATTATTACTACAGTAATCAATCACAATAAAAAACCAGACTATTGATTCTTAACCGTTTATCACTAAAAAATAAATAACTACAATAATGCAATTACAAACATAAAAACCTGAGATTCAATTTTGAATGGGAAAAAGTTTAAAATTATTTTATAAAATGTAGAAAAATTTATTTTAAATGATATAAGAGGGAAACTGCCACAAAATACACATATCAGATCTTTGTTTCAAAAATGAACGTTTTGGCTATTTTTTGTAATTAATGACATGTTTTATATCATTATTTTGTGCCAACTCCAAGTATGAAGTAAATTGTATTTTCAAATGCATGTTTAAACATGGTTTAGTTTTATTTCCTGAAAAGTGATAAGCTTCATTACATTTGAAATATTTCTTAACCATGTAAATTGTACTCTGAGTCAACCCTAAATTGCAGAGAACAAATTATGAATATCAAATGAAAACCAGATATTTTTAAATAAGCTCATTGCCATGAGATTCACAATTCTCTGCAGATGAGTTAGAATTCAACCAATCATAAGAATATGAATCTTAAATAACTGATAATGGAAAAATTTGTTAATTTTTACCAAACCCTTAATCCCTGGCTAAGTTATAGCTAATAAGCTTTCTGTTGTTAGTAATTCAAGATTACTCATCCATATAGAATTCAAGGTCTCAAGTATTGATCTTATCTCAATGTACATGGTTTATACTTGTTTTATGATCTGATCCCATAAAATACCAGGAAACCCCACCTAAAAGGAGCACTGGTAAAATTACAATCACAATAAACACTCAAACAATTATTTAAACATGTTATATAATAATAGCATTTTATTGTGCAATACAAAATTAGAATGTTCTCCACTAGTTGAGTTAAGATTGCAGTGCAATCGAAAATTTCTAAATCTGTGAAAAATATGTTTACCTTTATGTTCTTTTAATCAGCGGACCTTGAAGATCATTTTCAAGGCAAGCCACCTGATTTTCCTATAAACTAGTAACAACCCCTGGCTTTCAGCCTATCAATTCAAACCTATTTTAAAATGAACATTAGTTGTTCTTAATTCTCAGCCATCTACTGTTAGAAATAAGCACTATTATTTTGTCTCGTTGTTTTATTGTCTTCTTGATACAATTTGAAAAGTTTAATATTTTTGTTTTGAATAATCACCTACCTACATTGCTGTTTTGATACATATACACATATTAACAATTATATATTTTCATAAAATATTATAATCCACGCATTTCAATTGAAAAGATGAATTCACTTGGTGAACATAGGTTTAAGTTACGCTTCAAGTACAATTATTAAGCTTATCACTTAGTACAAAATATAACTGAAACAATGTTCAAAAATGCATTTATATTAGTTCTGTTAGCTAATTTATTTAAAATATCCTTACAACTCATTTTGAAATGTTCACATTGTGATACTGGTATTTGTGTTAGTAAATATAATGTTTAAATAAATGCTATACTATTATAAATTGTGACATACTTTGTATACCTTCCAATGTTCTGTTTAGGTGAGTATATCTGGTTGCCTATTAATTAACGTTTTTTCATGAATGAAAACCAATCCCAAAAACCACTGTTCCATTAACAAACTCCCAAGCCTATAAACAAACTTATTCAAGATAATTCAGAAAGGAAAATTTGTGCTACGTTGGAAGAAAATTTGTTTAAGCGTACAGCCTGGCAAATGTCCACATACATACATGTGTGCATACATGTATGTTCAAACACATAATCGATATACATATACGTGTATATAGGTTTTAAAAACAAATAAAAATATTTTCTACAGGCTAGAATCAGTACACATAGTACTATTTGGCTTATGAGTTACAAAAAAGACTATAAATAACCATTATGTCTATTGAAATCTGCTAGTGGATGGTCTGTGTTAACAATACGAATAAACAGTATTGGTGAATAAAATTTTTGCAGATTTGCTTTAAATGAGTTTTTAACAAACCATCCTCTGTACCATCTTGGTATTTATAGTCAATAATATTTCCATCATCTTCATTTAAATTATTTCATTTCCACAAAAGGATGTAAAATATTAAACCACACTAACATTATAATATATTTAATTTTTTCTACTTGAATTGTGAGAAATTCATTTTTAAGTAGCTTTTTTATCACAACTGTGATGCTGAAAGTGCACAATAACATTCTTAAGAGATCGTTAAATGTGTAATTTTCAATCGCTAAAAGTATTTTGCTAATAAATTAAAGCATGTTTAGCTATTTAAGACAACCATATATCACTTACGTGTTGTGTTTCCTACGTATAATTAAGTACTGTTGATCACCATTACGTTACTAGACAGAGCACCGTAAACTAAAAAATAACTTCTTAATAAGAACGAATGGCTGGTGGAACAGTAGCACACTCTTTATCATCCAGAGTTTTGTCAATTACTGGCCTGTACTCGATTGTGACCTGAAAAATTAAATAACCATAATTAAATGTAATACATGGTAGCTCTTAAGCACTTTTACGTTAATGTCTATATTTAAACTATTTTTGTTTTATCATTAAGGTAGGAGTATGGCACACAACGTGTCACGTAACAGGCTTCATCGATGTTGCATGTAAACTTTCAAGTCTAGAACTCTAATCAGTTATTAAATATCCTGCGGCCAGACTGATAGATATAAAATCATACAGAAAAGAAGAGAAATTGAACCAGCCTACTTTGATGGGCTTCAACGAAGCTCTGCCCAACCTCCTGGTTGGACATTGCACATCACAGAACTCATTCTTGTCTAGGTAGAAATGGAATATCATGCAAACTTTTAAATCTACAGGTCAATTCGTTTTCGGGACATTGTGCAGACAGACAGACAGACAGAAATTACATTTTTCCAGCACCTTGAGGAATAAGCTTCACGTTAGCTTAACCAAAGAAGCCAATACTTAGTTCAATAGGTAACAGTTCCGATTGTGATAAAACTTTCATGCTTTCGCTTTAATTGACACAAGGAACTCAACAAACTTTATAAGCAATTCATTGGTTATGAAATTTAAAATAAAAATTATACCCTTCTACTACTGGAAATAACATTGGTTTCTACTTAAATCAGTTCTCAAACACTATGTGCTTCAGTAAGAAAAATATTGCTAGTTAATGTTTATGGAAACGTGTATATTTTTAGCCTTCCAAGTTAAAGTCCTAATGTAGAGATTGGGCATGACTTAGTTGCTCAACACTTTTAAAGTTAAAATATACCTTGGTGGTTATAATTGTCCACTTACTATTAGAAGATGTTTGGCTGTAGCCAAAGATAAACCAGAATCATTATTTCACATCTTATTTCAGATTGCAGACCAACCACAATACCTGCAAGGTTTCACACAATACCTTGCAGAATTTATGGTTGTGCCACGTTCTAAGAAATTAACAAGAACTCCTTTCCTGTCCCAAATCACACTTGCCAACAATGTTTGCATGCATTTCCTTGGTTTTTTTTGGGAGACTGTTTGCCCTCACTCCATAGATTGTAATCATACATGTTTTCATGTTTAGCAGAGGGTAGTAGAACAGCACTAGCCAAAGAGGTTCACCCCCACGGACGATCCATGTCATATGGACCTACCCCCTCAAATCCTCCACTGCATTACTGCCAACTTCTTTCTCCTGGCAGTTGGACTGTATCGGGCCATTATTGTTGACTTAAACCCACTACACAGCTGTTCATTATTTAGCCAAATTTGTAATATTTGCATGGAGTTAGTTTTTTAAATAGTAAAAATACAATTTTTATAAGAATTTATACACTAGGTCTATTGTACATAATTTCATTCAGAACATTCCAGGCACATCAAATTTAGTTTTAATTTACTATGCAGAAAATGTCCATGTTGGGAAGAGCTGTCCAAATCAGAGCTGCCCTTATTTGGTTTCAGCAGTTCTACTTTATTGGTGCAGCTGTTATTCAGTATAATTCGGTTGCTAAATGATGAGATGAATACACAAATTCTACTAGTATCAAGTAAGTATGAGCTATGAATACAGCAACAGCTGGTTGTTTATACCACTGCTGAATGGCCAATTTGTTGGTAATTAAACTTTCCATTAGCATGATTGCTTCTAAAGCAATGTAAATGAACCACTGAAGGTTTAAATATCCGATTCCTTCACAATCAGGAGTAAAATATATTTAATTGCTTTTAATATTTTTTACTTTTCATTCAAAATTTACCTTTCCATTCTTGGGGTCAACCTTGGTGAGAGTGTGCTTCCTCCAGTGCTGTTCCATGGGTTTTGGAGTTTGTCCCTCAAGGGGCTTGGAGTAGTCGTATTCGTCAATCCTCGTCTAAATAAAAATACATGCATAAGAATCAATAAAAAACTATTTCCAACTACACAATTTATGGTACCAATATTCAATGACAGGTAATACTTAACATTACAAACAATAATATTGGCATATAATCAAATTAATAACACACTACTCTATATTCTAATACAAATAGTATTAGAAATAATATAGTAGTAGTGTAGTATAGTATTTAGTAGAATAGTATTTTCTTATTTATGAAAATTATTATATTGCTTTTTTAACGGAAGAAGGCGCAACATTAAGTGATAGTTTTCCTCAGCTAAGAGCTGCACCCATTTTAATTTGTGGTTACATCTGAAAAATGTGTTTACAGGCTGTTGTAAAAACAGAAGCATTCAGCTGTCACCCCTCTTAGGAACAGTAACTATTATAGTTGTTTCACCGATTGTCTTCTGATCATTTATTTATCCACTACACAAATCCCTTTGACAGCAATAAAAATATTTTTCAAACCTAACAATTTGGAAAATAAAATTTGGCTATTTTGGTAATAAATTCAAGCCAACTAAATAAGGACACTGAACTGACAGTTTTACCTTGAAGTCTTCTCGTGCATGGGCACCTCGAGACTCCTTCCTGTTCTCAGCTGCATACACAGTTTGCATTGCGTTGATCATAAGATTCTGCAATTCCAGAGTCTCCACCAGGTCAGTATTCCACACCATGCTGCTATCGTACACCTATCACAGGCAACATTACTGGTAAATAATATACAAATAAAATCTTTGAAATGTATGTATTACTAGTAAGTTTTCTGCAAAAATTATTTCTAGTTATTACATTGTACCGTAAATTAGTTAATTAAATTTCATATAATGTAAATTTCGCAACCAAGTCAGCCAGTATAATATAATATTATTTTACATCCAATGTTCCGGAACTAAATTATTGGGTGGAGTAACTACCTAATTGGCACGCGTATTAATATTTTCTTCTAACCCTTTGTAGCAGCCCAACTACGTGACCGATCAGACCTCACGCGCTTTGTCCGTAAGTAAAATTTATCTTTTCGTATTATTAAATTAGCCCTTTGATGCCAAACGTATAAAGATGAATGTAACGTAAAGTTGAAATAGTAAAGTAACGTACCCTTGAAGATCTTTTATTTGCTTGATTGAGATAGATAAAAGTTTGTGGCGTCATCCTTATGGCGAATAATAAGTAATTTGTATCATTAAATGGCTAATACCGTCGCGAATTTGTTTTAGGCGAGTTCACGTAGCTCACGTAGCTGATGTATCTCACGTGTTGTTTGAGTAGATGGCTACCACTTTCCCAACTTCTACTAACCATTCTTAGACTACAGCTTCAAAGTCTCGTGCCAAGACGCCGACGCCCGGGTTGTGAGTCTACATATTGCGAAGGGAAGTGGAATCTTATTGTTTTATAAAGTAAAACATCGTAGGCATAATTCCACACAACATTGGATATTTTAGGCCCACCTAGCAGATATACATTTCAGTTCTTATATTCTAATTGGCAGCAACGTGGCATTACATACTTTTCCTTTACCATCTAAAAATGGTGCTTGTAAGTATTAATAATTAAACTGAACTTATAAGTAAACTTTGCAATTCGAGTATTTAATACTACGACCTCAGAAGTCACCACCCCCATGTGTTATCGTCATACGGTACAACATAATTTGAAGTAAATTAAAAAATAAGTCATATAATTGTTGTCACATACTTATTTTTTACCCTCCTTCACATTTCCCTTGAAGATAAAACCCCTTTATATTCCCTTAAATTTTGTTTTAGCTCTTTAATTGGGGAAATAAAGGCAACAGAGAAGTGGTTAGGGTTAGACAAATCAATGTTATTCAATCCCAATCACTACATAAAATCAACCTGTTGCAAGTCTCTTCTATGTTGAACAGAGTGAGTTTCAGTTCCTGTAGTTCTAATATCTGCCTAACTTTAAGAGGAACAAATTTTTACCATAGTAATAGTTGTAGGTTAATAAGTACTAGGTTTTTTAAATTATGGATTTTGATCACAATTTCGAATCTACCACAATTAAAATTAAACCCAACTTAATTTTTTAAACATGCTTTTATCCTCAAAAGTTTGGTTCTACAGATCCACAGGCTCTCAAACTTACACTAAACTTATCAATAAGGAGAGAAATCAATATGGGGTTGGTTTTACCAGTAAATCGTGAATATCTGATTTATGATAATTTCAGTATTTTTTCCAATTGTTTAGAATACATTTATAGTAAAATATACAGATTTAAAAAGTTTCTTTGACATTACCTGTCAGGTTTTTATGATTAACCCTACATTGGGCGCTAAACGGAGTTTTCCTCCGTGTATTTTTTATTATTAAAAATAGTACTACTTTTCTGATGTTGGCAGTCATTTCCCGCAGTGTATTTCACGAGCATCTTTCGGGGAAGCGAAACAATAGCCTCCCGCTTATCTTTGTCAAAATCTGTCAGTATGAGGTCTACTTCCGTGCGAGACTGGATGATTCCTCCGTGAGCGCCCGATGTTGTGTTTGTAGTGCTTGGACGAAATCTCCGTGAGCGCCTTATAGTGTTTAGTTTTTATGGAGTAATAATCCGTGTGCGCCTAAATGTGTGACCTGTGATGGTTTCTTTTTAAGTTTTACAATATATTTTATTTGAATTTTGTGAAATGAAGACTGAAGACGAGAGACTTGTCAGTACAGTACCCGTGTGCTAGGGAACATTTCAGTACTGTTTATGGAGTGAACATTGTCGTTATAAGAACCAGAAGGAAAATGTTTTGAAACTTTGTGTAGTGTTTAAAAAAATTTTTAGTAAAGAATAAATTTTGATTTTAGAGTAATAATTGACATTACAATTTATTGTATAATATCTCAAGCATTGAAGTAAGTTGTTTTTGTAAGAAGTTAAAAACTAAGTTAATTTCCATATATTATTACAGTAGGTTAAACATTTTTACAATTAATTGCATTATTCCTTAAAATAAATCATCTTGTTATTATACAATAACATTTTTTTAAATTTTAAATTTCTTATTTGGAAAATTCATTACATAAGAGAGTAATTTTTATTTAATTTCTAAAAACGAATATATTACATTGTAATTAAATCAGTATGAATATCTATATATATATAAAAATGAAACTGTTCGTGTGTAACAGCATCACTCATAAACGGCTGGACGGATTCGCCTAATTTTTTTTTAAATTTGTTCGTCTTGATCTGTAGAAGGTTATAGGATACTTTTTATCCCTTTCCCGATTCAGGATTCCGCCCCACTGGTTACAGAAATACCCGTAAGAAATGCATTGCAGCAAACATATGTTATTAAGTGAAAGAGTCTTTTCAAATTTTTAATCAGCTGTTCTTTGTAAACATATATAATGCGACAAAAAATATATTTAATTTCAACAAGATGTTATTCTCCTAATTACCTTTATTACAATTCATACTTTCTTGCTCTTTCAGCCACAAATTTTATGCTTCTTTGCAATTAATATTTTGTTTCAGTGTGAACAAATTTAAACCCTCCATAAATATGATAACTTGAGACACGCATTAAGTTCATCAGCTGGAGTTCCTCTTGGAATAACAGGAAGAGTTTGACGAAAGTCTCCAGCTAGTTTAAACAAATAAAAACAGTTTAAACGACTATGATATCCATTATTCGCTAACCTGGAGGAAACCTCCGTGAGCGCCTGATGGTGTTTCTAATTTTAAGCGCCTGATGGAGGGTTAAAGGAGACAAAAAACTAGGTTTCAAATGAGGTTTATGATAGAATAGGAAGAGCAGGCATACCTTTACCAGATTGGAAGGTATTCCATGTCCAGAATTTCTATGATTGACAAAGGACCCAGTGGGCATGAAATATCCCATGTCTGTATGTATATATTTATGTTAAAAACGAGAAATATCCCTCCAATCCTGTAAATATAAACCTGCCCTACCTACTATCAAAACCCACGTAATTAATGTCCAAGAACAATGAACATGTTTTATATAAAACCACCTCATAGCAAATCATGTGACTTTAAACACATAAAATGAAAAATTGAATAAAACCTCTATTTTAGGTAACCAACATTTATATATATACAATAAAGTTACACATTAGATTTCATTACTCACACCATGAGATAATACTTTTTAAAACATATTGTAGGAATTTGAAATTTAGCAATACCATCTTCTAACCATTGCAGTGTAGCCAACAACAAAAATCTTAAAATGTTGGTTTATTTAATTTGAAGTAAGGGTTTAGGGGAGGGGCAAATCTACTCAAAGGTTCCCATCAAAATAAAGTGTAAAATTTCAAACTGCTATCAAAAATGAAAATATGAAAACAAATATCTTCAACTTTATCTGTTTAACTAATTTTCAGTAAAACTAATGCCTGATCTTGGATAACCACTGAATTGGATAACCTCGAATTTAAATGACCAATGGGGGCTAGCAGACTGAAGTCTAATCTTACAAAATAATGCTTAATCATGATTACATGAAGAAAATGAATAGTTTCAGGATGAAACAATCAAAATTACTGTTAATTGGCTGAGCTCCAGCAAAGTTTATCAGTCAAGGGACTGAACAATTTTTATTTCTGTCTGTCTGTCGCAGGAGATACATCAAAGACGAACTGGCCTATAGGCTTGAAATTGATCATAAAGTTTCATTTCTATATGAAGAACACTGAGTTCGATGATAGCACATGTCACTTCATGGGGATAAAAAATGTGAATGTATCATATGGCAAGATATTGTTGCGTAGTAGGGAGAACAAGGGATTAGGTTAAAATTTTACTGTATGTTGTACTAAAAGATCCACAGGAGACTGTTTTTATCAATAATACAGTGCTATACCAGAATAAATGTTGTGCATCGCTTACCTTGAGGTCAGAAAGTGACTTGTATAGAGAGTCCATCTTGCGACAGCCCTCCTGCAGACTTTCAGCTGTACGGAACACCGCAGCATGTGTCTGCATGGTCTTCTGCATGTTGAGTCGGAGCTGAGCTGTAGACACTGAGCCATTGGCAAACCTAATCCAGTCCAGGTTGGCTACCGACGCTTCTCCTGCATTCTGCAAAAACATTCAAAAGACATACAGAATTGTTGCATAATTTTTTTTACAGTCACGGCTCCAATTAGAAACAAAACAATAATTAGAACCAGGACAAGGAATGAAAAATGTTTTATTGTACATAATGAAGTTATTAAATTAAAACATCTGTGGGCAGGCTCAAAAGAGGAATAATAACTGTTTAAATTTATTTGTGTTATCCAAGTATATCTTGGAGGATTATCCATGACACTGGCCATCCGTTGCCTCAACCTATAAAGCTGAATCTCAAGCAATCTCCGTTTTTATCAGCGGTTTTTTTTAGTTTTACTGTTGCCTGGATTCTTAAAGAATATGGTACTCTCAACATAGTATTCAGAACTCTACATTACACTTCATTTTCTGCCTGAAAGCTTTGACTATGTATCTTTAGATGAACTGAACATGCTTCCAACGGAAACTAATTGCAACATAATGACAAACTGAATGAATCCCAAGGCCATGAGACTTGGGAGCGATCTTTATAAATTAGTATCACCATCACAGTAAATTTTAAGTATAGTACTTGGTACCAGATTTTTTTTTTTGAGAGAGTGTAAGTTTGGTGTGAGTTGTTCTGTAAGCCAATTGTAATGAATTAAGAAACACAAAATAAAAGATATATTTACTTATCTATTTATTAATAATTTAACATTTTTTTAGTTCATTTCTTAAACATGAACTTATGGATATGTAGCTCTAAGTCCAGGTTTGAGCTTTCAGCAAACTGAAACTGTATGATATTCAATTCACTTAAAAATTAACGCTTAAACATATGCTTAAATCTTGAAATGGAAGTAGATTCAAATAATTTTAAATAGTTACAGTGTTTTTACATGTTTCTAAATAGTACATGCAGGATATAATACAACATTTTTATTAATACAGTTTGTATAATCTTATTGCGGGTATTCTGATGTTTAAAAGAAGGATTGAGTACTTGTTTTTGGTACAAATAAAAAAATAGATTCCAGTAAACAGTAGGTTTAACCTATATGTATGGTTTCAATATAATCATATAAATGTATAACATTAAAATTTAAAACAATTTTAATTAGATTAAATTTTACTGGCTTACAGCCTGGTAAATGTGACTGTAATAGGTTGAGTTTTGTAGATTGCTTTACAAATCATTACCATCACTAAACAAAGGTAGAAGTGAGGTTCATTCCTACTGCCAGACCATCATTAATATTAATAAATTATAAATTTACCTGTGGTGACATTACACAGAATCTTGTCAACACTGCAACATCTTCATGTATCCATCCATTAACATTTAGTTGTGGGTTAAAATAAAACACAGTACACAACACAATTACATATAAATAAATGTATATCTTTACAAATTTGAAAACAGAAATGAACGCTATAACGGTGTGCTCACATGTTCATACACGCTGGATGGAAGGTTTGCAGCTATTAGAGGAATCCTATGCAAACCTTGTCATAAATGGACTTTTTTCAGCAACCCATTATTTTTAGGTGTACTGTTGTGCCAAACTCATCATCATCAGACGTTTCCGTTATCACGGGTCGTCGTACAAAGCCTCCTCCACTTTTGTCTGTCATTCCAGGTCTCCTCTTCCTCCACCTGTATTTTCTGTAGTCCCCTTCTCTCTATGTCTTTCCACACTTGGTCTTCCCATCATCCTCTCGGTCTTCCTCTTGGTCTTCTTCCTCTTTCCTCCTTCTCCAGTGCTATTCTAGGCATTCTATTATCTCCCATCCTCTTCACATGCCCCATCCACTGTATTCTTCTTCCTTCCATTGTCTCTTGCAGAGAAACTACCTTCAATCTTTCTCTAGTTATTTCGTTCCTTATTCTATCTCTTCTTGTACTCTTCTCTACCCCTCTTAAAAATCTCATTTCTGCAGCTTGCAATCTGCTTAAATCATTTTTAGTCCACGTCCACGTCTCTGCTCCATATAATAAAATTGGTTGGAAATAAGATTTATACATCAATACTTTTGATTCTTTCCTATGTGTGCCAAACTAAACTATATAAACTAATTATAATAATGCACAAGTAATCAACTTACAGTGCTAAGTTCACCAATTTTCTCTCCAGGTTTGTTTTCTTCAGCAATTGTCTTGGCGCAAGCTCTGCCAAAGACTACCAAGTCCAGAAGAGAGTTGGCTCCAAGTCTGTTAGCTCCATGGACTGATGAGCAGCCAGCCTCACCACACGCGTAGAGTCCGGGCACTACAGCATCTTTGCCGTTCTTCACAGTTAACACCTGTCATTCACACATAGATTGGTTTTTTTTGCAACTATATTGGGATTAATTAACAACTTATAAGAATTGTTCGGAAAGGCAAGAATGTCAGTAAAAGACACAGTTTAGAGATTGCTAATTGTTGGATTCCATGCTGTAGTTGTTTCAGGCATTTTTAATGCTATCATTAAAAATTATTTAAAAAGACATATGACACTGACAGCTTATAAAACTGGGAAAATACAGCTTTAATTTAATAATAGTTTTTATTAAAAATGTAATTTTTAAGACATTAACGAAATTGTTTTTTCATCTACAACATTACGTTAAATTTTATCAATGTTCTATTAAAAACAACTTTGAGGTAATGTGATTATTTACTTGATAATAAAAAAAAGAATAAAACTGTGATTTTTTGAAATACCAGAAAGATTTATAAACAATAAAATTTCAGGATTTTTCTGGACATTTGCCATCGTTCAGTGAAACAAAAAATCAGTAACATTATGTTTCAAAAATAAACTTCAAACAAAGAATAAAATTTCAATTTTTACAATTTTTATTTTAGTTGTTTACATTTTTTACTCGGGTAATGTATTTTTAACTGAAATGTAAATGAATCTTTTAACTGACATAAAAAGTATTATTTGGTGATAAAATGGACACAATACCTGTCCACGGTAGTTAGTGGGCACACCACCCATGTTGTAGTGTACAGTTGGCAGCACTGGGATAGGCTCTCGGGTGACATCCACTCCAGCAAAGATCATGGCAGTTTCTGAGATACCAGGCAGACGAGTAGCCAGCTGATCTGGGGGCAAGTGGTGTAGCTGCAAGAAGACATGGTCCTTGTCTGGTCCACAGCCCCTGGAAAGTTCACATTCATCAGACTTGGAACTGAAACTGATTTTGCTATAGTCCACGCTTGATTTACTGAGATAGTGTAAGGAAGACTTGTATGGATGATTCAAAATCACAGCTAAAATAAAGGAAACAGTGTTGTATTAGTTGACTGATTTTCATTGTGATTGTTTTTATAATCGTTCAACAAGGATTCATGAAATTTCTGAGCAACATTCAGTTTTTGGTGAAACTTAATCACATAAATGTTCAAGGTATTGCTGAGGGATTTTAGTATAAGAACTATTTATCAGTGTGCAACACATTCAGTCCCACCTATGTTTCATGTCAGCAAATCGTAAATTTTGGCAATGACGATTTTAATCTCAGATGTTTTAGCCAGGCTTCTGTGTATGGTTAATCTTGTAAAAGAAGTTATTCCGCTACCACTGAGACTATTATATAAAAGTTGTTAAGGTCAACTATAAATAAAAGAATAAGAGATCACAATTTCATCAACACAGCAAGTAAAGGTCATCCTGTCCTTACACCATGTTGGCAATCTTTATAACTGTGATGGGTAAATCCAGAATTTTTTATCTCGAATCCAAATCTTAAATTGATCAATTCTCGAATTTCGAATCCTAATAGCTTTTTTAACATAAACAAAATCACCACCAATCCAATTTTTGACATTCCTTAACCTACAGAAATTGTCTAAAGAATTTTTAGTACATAGAACTGCCAATGAGACAATAAATCATGCCTTGATTGTGGAGTGGTTGGTGTGATAAATTTCATAAAAGAGATGATAGCAGACTTCCTTCATCATACGATGCAAGAAAATTCTCCCTCAAGACTGTTTACCAAATATCTGCACAAGTGTCACTGAGTGGAATCTCTGGCTTCTTGTGCCACCTAGTTAGGAATTTGTTATGTAATTATATGATAAGATATAAGGCAATAAAGACTGAAACAAGCAGGTTTACATTTGGTTCAGACTATGTAGTGATGATTGAAGATACGCTATTCTATCCTGCATACTCTTTGTAAAAGATTATAGCATATAACTGGAAAGTTATTAGATGGTGTAACACAGGGGAAGAACATTCCTTCTGATAACTGCAATAGCTCAGTATTGGTAACATTCATAGTCTGTGGTAGGAAGGGCTGATTCAGCATCTTAGATAGCTGACACTGTCTCATCCAGGAGTCCAATTAGCCATTCTGAACGCACTGTTTGAAATGGTGTTGTCTATTTTTGCCACACATCTATTTGAACGTTTTTAACACTGTGAGTTCAGTTCTTAATATGACTGTAAGGGGAGAAAAATGGTAACTGTGCTGTCTATTTAGTCTTATTAAAAAAAAAGAAAAAGTTTGGTGTTCATCCAGTTGACATTATGTGGTCTAAGCACAACAAGTCTTGTATTTTGTTCAGTTTATTCAGAGAAGGTGATAAGATATTTTCCTTCTTTATAGAGAATGCAAAATCATTTTATGATATGCTATCTTACATTCAAACTGATACAAAGCTTCATCTTAGTGTGTTTCTGAGTGTGGTCAAGGTACATTTGATAAAACAGGTAGCATTGGAGCAAAATTCACAGTTTCGAACGGTTAGTGTGGGCGCGAAAGGTGGAATGAAGCAAAACTCAACATTTGCATTAACAGTATATACCATCATTTAATCACTGCTCATAGGTGAGGTTTATCATTCCTCAAGGATCAGTAAGTTCTGTACTTATTACCTGTATCTATTAGCCTCATTTAGCCCATCAGCCTTGTTCACAACCTTGGTGATTTAACTGACAATTTTTTTAGTTAGAACAATTTATACTTTAAAAATCAGATACCCTTCAGCCATCTCCACAAGATCTTCGCTAAGCTCTTACTATTATTATGCTGAACAGTTTTTGTAATAACTAACCTCTTTGTATTTTGTTAACAAATCCTGAAGTACACTTAGAAATAACTGTCAAAATTCTTTTCACAAACTAGAAAATAATGATGAGATGCTTACATGCATTCATGCAAAAATATGGATATAAATCCTTAAATAAAAACTACAATACATACCTGCCCTCTCTGATCTCAATAGTCATGGACCGAGACACGACATCACGTGAAGCCAAGTCCTTGGCTACTGGGGCGTAACGCTCCATGAACCTCTCACCCTGAGAGTTAATGAGATAACCTCCCTCTCCTCGGCACCCTTCTGTCATCAGACAGCCAGCTCCATAGATTCCTACAAAACAACATTATTACAACACAAACCATAAATAATAATTTCATGTCAGTTATGTGATTGTTGGCACTATAAGATTTAATAAACCATAAGATTTTTAAAGTAAATACATATAAATTACAACTAATTATTTATAAATTTAATATAAGTATGGGCTAATCAAAGAAAATTAAATTCTCATTAAGTCAAAATATCTTTCATTAAATTTTTGATAAAGATTCATTTTAATGGCATTTAGATAAAAATCATCCAAAAGTATTTTCAATTCTTGTTATAAATTTTATAAAAACAAAAACTTTATTGCAAAATGTTGAAACTATAAATTGTTTGAAATATTCAACGTTTGCCTGCAACCAGCTTCTAATCGGTTTTCAAAATATCATTTGGACAATAAAACAATAAAAAACACAATATCTTCCATTGCAATATATACTGCACAATCAGTATCCAAAGCATATAGGATTACATGAAATTAACCATTAACAATCAGAGTCTTTAAATGTTGCCTTTGTACTATTTCTTAGGATACTCTTGAATAATAGAGCCATTTAGGACTATCTCTGGAAAAGGTTATACAGTTACACATAATGTGTTGGGCACCCAGCCGTCTAATTCGTCTATGTAGTAGGGATATCCTTTTAACTTTTTATTATCATCACTTTCAATCATTTGTATGGTATAGGGTCAACTTTTGGGGCAGTTAAATAAGAAAAACTTTGAGAGAATATTCTGACTTCAGAAATGGACTCTTGCGCAGTGAGTAAAATGAAGTCGGATGTGCCCCTTTTTCACAAAAAGGAATCATGGCAGAGGCAGACCTGGTGGGGTTTGAGGCATGCATGTATGTAAGGAGGAACAGTTTATTACAAATGGTTCACCATTACAGCAATCTAACCACAATTTCCAAGATTTTGGATTAACCTGATAATGTCTTTATCACTCACGGCACTAATATAGAATTTAGTCTGCACCCGGTTGATACCACCCAGAACGGTTCTGCTATTTTTTACATTATGGCACTAGTATTTACTTTTAACTGTATTTATTTAAATTTATTCTTTTCCTCTTTTATATACTTCATCTAAACTAAACAAAGAGTGAATTACTGAAAGCCGAAGTAACAGAAGTCCTCTCTAAGTCTTCAAAATACATTAATGGTAAGATTAGTAATTTATCAACAGAGCTCTTATCGATCTTTTATTATTTTGTATTCTCTATTATAGAAACTAAATCTAAATTATTATAGGTGTAAATATTCATAACTCAGTATAGATGTCTCTACCAATAAAAAGGTTTGTATTGTATTATACAAAGAATTTAGATTATAACTCTACGCTCAGGCTCTGATTATATCAGTATAAATAGGAGAAGTCTGAGACAACATACCGGTAGGGTGGAACTGCACAAACTCCAAATCTTCATTGTAGAGGTCAGCTCTGGACACCATGGCAGTACCATCCCCTGTAGAGGTGTGAGCAGAAGTACATGAGAAGTAGGCCCTGCCATAGCCACCTGTAGCCAGGACCTAAACACAGACTCTCTGTGATCAAGGTGCCAGTTAGAAGGAACCGTATAAACTACACGTGTTGAAGTCTTGGCAGTGCCACCCTCATGGACATTGAGCAGATTGTTATGAAAAGAATGCGTGCCATGATTGTGTGTTAGGATCTTAATAGATTTTACTATCTCAATATTTAGATTATTTTATTTTCCGAAAGGCAGAAAAAAAACTTTATAGTAACTTTATAGGAAAATACATTATTACTATTGGTACTTTTAATCTGCACAATAAAAAATAAAATATATCTTTATACAAGTTGCAACATATACTTAATGTTTTACATATTCAAAACATTTTTCAAATTTTGTTCCTCTTTGTCCCAGTTTTTTAAAATTTTTATCCCGGTTGATAAGATTTGGTTATTGTGTTAGATTTCTGCTAAATAAGTTTAAAAAATGAGAATTACTACAGTTCTGTATATATATATATTATATATATACAGAATTTTACTGATTACACATGTATCAATTCATATATTTCTTTGGTCTAGTTAACATTTTCTTAAAAAAAATACTTTCTCCCTACATTTAGTACATTTTCTTAAGAAGCCAATCTTCAATAATGGTATTGCACAAAATAAAGATTATTAAAGTGATCCTACCGTATTCTTGGCTCGGAAACGATGAATAGAGCCATCCTCCAAGCAGAGTGCGATGACACCACGACACTCCCCTCCTTCCATCAACAGGTCGAGAGCGAAATACTCAATGAAGTAGTTGCAGTCATAACGTAGAGACTGGCCATACAGGGTGTGTAACAGGGAGTGTCCAGTACGATCGGCCACACAACAGCAGCGATGAGCTTGTCCTCCTTTACCAAACTTGAGACTCTGGCCACCAAAAGCTCGCTGATAGATCTTCCCATCATTTGTGCGAGAGAATGGCATACCTATGGCATATCAGTAGCAGCTTTTCAAATTTTCCGTTAGACATAAAGTGATGTACATTTTCAGAACCCAGTATTTAGTAATCAGTAAAATTAATTTTTTTTAGTTGGAAATTCAAGGACAATTACTTCCCTGGGTTTACACACAGTTGGAAACTTTTTTGGCTCAGCTATAACTGTTTGATAATGTTAAGGATATGATTGACTTAGATCATAGTAATTACTACTCTATTGATACAATTGTTACCAATAAATTGCTTAAGTTGGTACATAACAATCAACACTTGTGTTTAAGTTTGGCTAATTTTAAATTTTAATTAAAAAGTTGGATCTCATTTTATTTAATTCTCAATGCACATACTTGTGATATACTTGAGCTTTCATCCTTTGTTTTGTTTGTTTTCAGCTAAATAAACCACAACTCATTCAGTGCTCTTGAGAAATTGTATAAATTCTATCATCAATTTAAATAATTTTTTCCCCACATTTTTACGCAATCCTCTTATAACTATAGCTTTCGAAATCAAGATTCCATATCTTATTACAAGGTAAAAAGATCTTATTTACAAGGTATACCACATGTTGTGTACCAGGCTTTGCTGAAGTTGTATGGGAAGTTTTAAGTCTATAGCTCATGTCATCTTCAAGGTGTCCTGTGGACAGATAATTAGAGGAAACAATGTTTACAATGCCCAGATGGCATCTTGAGTAAAATTACTCATTGAGCTTCAGTGACACTCAGCCAAATCCCATGAATGGACATGTGTCATAATTGAACTAAATCTTGTATATGCAAAAATGAAGTTTCTTTTCTAAATTTAAAATCTAAAGGTAATCTTTTTAAAGATATCTAGTGGATAGTTAGACTATCCAAACACAGTACAATCCTATAGACAGACATGGCCATCATTAAACATGACATTATCTATGAAGAAACAACATTGAATGCAAAACTTTCAGTCAATAATACAATTCATTCTTGATATTTCAAGCGGAAAACAGACAAAATATAATAGAGAGACAAGAGGAATTTTGCCAAAATGTTTATTAATAACAAAGTATAATACATTTTCATAAAGTTTATAAAAATTCATTATCAAGATGAATTATATTTGTTGCTAGTCTAACACAAATTCCATGGAGGAAAATTCACATCATTGAAATCTATCTTGGCTGTGCACAAATGAACTAAAATTACATTTTTAAGATAAATTACGTAAACCTATTCATACAACATTTGTCCTGACGACACATCAGGATAAGACCCTGACAAACTGGTGCAGCAGAGATCTCTATGAATACCTTCCCATGTTTTATTTCTCTTTTCTTTAAATCAGAGTTTGTGTTATTAGGTTACTGATTCATGTCTCCAATTAAGTTACTTTTTTAAATTTCTGTTAAATCATTTGGAAATAATTATAAGGGTGGTGCAATAGATTTTGATTGAAAAATAATTCTTTATTTTAAATTAATAGTCCTTTAAGATAACTTTTCCAACGACAGAAAAAGAACAAAGTATTGTTTGATCACTCCACAAGGAATTACCGGCATTTAAAGAAAGATATTTGGAATTTTTGTAATCAATCACAAATAAAAACAGTTTAGGGTGAAATGTATACAGTTTTAGCTGCTAGGAGTGGCATTATTATTCATTCATAACATCAGGATATTACTTTTTTTATTTAATGTAATGCAAACAAACAATGTATTAAATGTTTTTCTTAAGAATTTTTTTTATAAAACCATTGTCAAGCTCTCCAGTCATTTTTATGTACATTCTGTAAAAAGTTCATCATATCTTTACCTTCAACCATTTTTCTTTTTGATCTGATTGTAAGGTGCTTCAAAATTCTATCAATCCTCATAAAAAATATTTCTATTTTTACTGCTTTCAGAAATAGCATCTTAAAAAAAGCTGTGACCAAATGTTTCTTTAAAAAAAAAAACACTATTCCAACCAAACACTGATTCCACCATCTAATAGTATTGTAACAAATAAAATATCTAAAAAGTTTTCAACTTTGCCAAACTTTTTATGAGTGCTCTAATGCAGTATATAAAAAAGTGTGACAGAAAAAGAATGTCCAATTAAATATGAGCTTTTGTTAGTACAAACTTCGTTTTGGAAATAATCAACATAATGAATACAGTCTTCAGTCTATAAATAATTGTCACTATCCAACTACTGCCAAAAATAAATATTTATACAGGTAAGACCCATCAGGACACTTTAAATACAATTTTGTGTGTGCAAAGTTTGGTGATAATAATCAGTACACTAAGCTAAACATGAATTTGTTTCATGTATAAAGAATCAACATTTTTTTAATATCAAATCTAATTTGAAATTTACAGACTGAAAATATTGATATAACATTATCTTTAATCAGAATTATTTTATAATCATTGCAACAATAGTAAGTTATGGTTATACTTACTTCTGGGAGTCTTAAGTAACAATATTTAAAAACCAAAATAATTTTTGTATTGATAATGAAACAATAACAAAAATATGCTCACCATAGTTTTCTAGCTCAATTACTGCTTTAGGTGCTTCCCGAGTCATGTAATGGATTGCGTCCTGGTCCCCAAGCCAATCTGAACCCTTTACTGTGTCATACCTAATGCAGAAACAATGGCACTGAACAATGCAGTACAATCAACAATGAAAACATAAAGTTTGCAATAAACTAAATTACACAAATGATAAAAGAGATAACACATTTTCTGCTAATTGTATGAACAATAAATTATTGAATAATTAAACAGGAAATTAATGAATCTAATTAGGTTACAGAAAGTGTGCAATATTAGACTACTGATAAAAGTTAACTAGTTAACCTTTACAGAAAATGAGCAATCGTTTCAGATAAACTCACATGTGCCACTGCCAGTTATCTTCCTCCATGTTGCCCAGGGCTGCATTGATGCCTCCCTGAGCAGCCACTGTGTGTGAGCGAGTAGGAAACAGTTTAGTGATGACAGCAGTTTTGAATCCCTCAGCCACCAGACCAAATGCTGCCCGCAGACCTGCCCCGCCTGCACCAACCACCACTGCATCGTATGTGTGGTCAATCACAGGGTAGTCTCGTGAGATCTGTAATATAAAACACGTTGTGTGAGAAAATAGGATTAAGTAACGCCAAAAGGCGTCTGCTCTGAGCAATTTTTACAAGTTTTACAGGGATAGTTAAGAGTTACAAGTGTGGTAGAATGGGGGTTGAAGGTATGCCATTGTTTAATAATAAAAGATTTGTCAAACTCATAACAAAAATAAAAATGTAAATATTAGTGTTTACGGCAGATGTAAGAGAAGGCTGCAATTCTTTATGCACATGAAGTAGATAAATACGCTTATATACCTATAAACAGAACAAGACATGCTGTTCTGCTTGATCATGTTAAAAGCCTTATATTCTGTTTACTGGTCTTCAAAACTTGCAAAACTTAGTCAAGGGAAACCTAATATAAATGATTATATATGAAGGTGGGAAAGGCATCAGTTTGTAATGTTAATTCTAATGATATTTTACAGCAACTTTTCATTATTAATAAAGAATTAACAGACCGAAAAATTAATTAAAATTAAATACTTGTAGAGGTAAAATAGTTTAAATAATCAAAAAGATTTATTATTGCACCTTTTATAAATCAATATTGAACTTTGATTAATTTTTGAGAGGTTTTATTAATTTATTATATACTAAAGTTTTGTGCAAAAGTTTTAATATACTTTATTGTTTTTAGTCAAAATAGTAACATCTTTAGTTTGATATTTAACTTGTTTTATTCTTTAAAATAAACAGTGTATACATATATTAGTTATACAGGGTGTTGAAAATGTGTGGAACCACCATTTTATCTGTTGAGTGGGTAAAGAAAACAAATTGGGTATATTATGGTTTTACTTATCTTTTGGTGCATTATGTAATTTTTTATTACTGATAGGGGATGTCCTGAGGAGGATGCAGTAAAGTTTCTTATGGAAGCCTATGGTAAATGACACCTCATTTTAAAGGCCATTTTTTATGAGTAAGTAGCTACAAGTTTCATCTCAAAAGGACCATTCTAGCAAAAATGGCAACTGTTTGAAATTTATAAACATTGGTATTTGAGAACTCAGGATCTGTTTTCTTTAAATGCTATTACAAGCCAGTTACAAAGTGGTATTTCATTTAGTGAACTGGAAAATGACTTTAAAGTGTGGAAAATGACTCTTAAAGTGTTAAATAAGATTTCACATTCTAATTATTCAATTGTTGAGTGTAAAATACAGTACGAATGAAAAATGATGAATTACTGATTTATAAATGAAGATATGGGAATTCAAGTTCCAAAATGTTAATAAGAAATTATAAAAAATGTTCAAAACGTTTTCCTTCCACAGTCTGACAATGTGCACTTCGAGTGTAGAAATCTGATACAGCGTTGTGTAAATCTTCTTCAGAAATTTTGTGTGTTTCTTCCATAATTCGTTGCCTCAGGTCGTATAAGTCACGTGGTTGTTTTGTAAACATTATTTTTCAAATGCCCCCAAAAGACAGTAGTCTAGTGGGGACAAATCAGGAGATCTTGGAGGCCATTCAACAACCGCCCTTCGACCAATCCATTTTTGAGGGAATATTTCATTCAAGTACTGTCATACTTGTATTCCATAGTGAGGAGGTGCTCCGTCCTGCTGAAATCAGACGGTAGGAAGTTTAGCCCTAATAGATTCTCAATAGCAGGGAGTATTTGGTTCTAGAGCATATTTAGGTAAGTCTCTAAGTTCAAATTACCATTGATAAAGAAAGGCCAATTACTTGGCGCCCACATATGTTAGCCCAGACATTCACTTTTTGAGGGTGCTGAGCATAAGAATCTACCATCCAGTGAGGATTTTCACTAGCCCAATATCTACAGTTGTGTCGATTTACGAGCCCATACAGGGTAAAAGAGGCCTCGTCAGAAAAAACTAAAGAATTTATAAAATGACGATTTTGATCACACTTCCCCATCATTATTTCGCAAAACTCCATTCTCCTATCAAAATCATCTTCATTTAGTTCTTGTAATAAATGGATTTTATATTACTTAAAATTGTTCTTCTTCAAAACATTATGCACTAAACTAAAATGTAGCTCCTGCTCTTGGGCTACTTTTCTGAGGGAAGTATGTGGATTTTCTACAAACCTCTGCAAAACATCCAGAGAATGTTCGTCATCTGTTGCACTTTTGGGTCTTCCAGAATTTAAACGGTTTCTTACACTACCTCTCAATTCAAACTATTGATAAGTTTTTATGACTGTTGCATTAGATATTGGATTCCTATCTGGAAATAAATCATTGAACAAATCTCGCACTTCACGAAAGGACCTGACACGGTCACCATAGTCTCGTTCACAGTCAGTTAATTCCATTGCAGAATACAACAACACAGTTCTACATTCCAACACACTACCTTGTCTTTAGTTCACTTAGTAACAGACTGAAGAGTTAATTGTTTATCTAACGACCTTGGAAAATCCAACATTCTAAAACAAGCAAACATTTTCGTTAAGAGAAAGTGGCTGCAAGTTATCAGGAACTTTGACCTGTTATTGCTATTCTAAAAGCTGAGCAATCCACTTAAAAACAAATGTGGAAAATTGATCATAAACAATATTATCTTGCTGTGTATTAAATAAACACTTACATGTTTAATGCACTGAAAATCAATTACTGCCTTTAGAAAATGTAATAATTAATTTTTACCAAGATTGTAATTTTATTGATTTTTTATGTTTAATATGTATTTTGCACTATATATGTAAAAGAACAGTAAAAATGTGATTTGCGCTAAAAACATTATTGGCCATTACAAAATTCCATAAGATACATTTGATAAGTCTATTGCAAATACAGCTGGGTTAAACTCACAATACAAATTAAACTAAGCGTGGGGCTCTCGTCGGCGCGAAAGTGTTAATTAATTGAAAATCAACTAGAGCCAGATTCAGGGATAACAAACTTTTGTTCCAAGGTGTTCCCTAATGTTGATAATTTTGTTTGTTTTTTTTTTAATTACATCCAAATATGTCTAGTTAATGCCAAATTTCAAACATGTAGGTACTGTACTTGGGTATTGGGAGATCAGTTTGGTAAAATCAGTCTGTAAACCAGGTATTCAGTAAATCTAGCGATACAGTGTTTGAATTGTATAGTGAATTTAACCCAGCCATATTTTTAATAGACATCAAATGTATCTTACAGCATTGTGGATAATTCTTTCTACTCAAAAACCATTTTTACGACTTTCTTCATGTAAAGGCAAACAAAAACTTTTAAATAAACATGGATCAGAAATTCTTTTTTAGATTGGTCTGTGTATTTTATTTCACAAACCAGTAAAAAATTCAAATTAATATTATATTAATAATAGGATAAATCTTCAAAAGATCTCTATAAAGTTTGTAAACAACCTGTGTAAACAAATATAGTAAATAGCCATTTTCTCTGACAAGATCAACTACCTTGAAGTTTCACGCTAATTATGACGACTATTTACCACAGAGCTAATTAGGTACAAGTCATGCCAACTTGGATGGAGTCTGAAAATGTTCATTTTTCTTTCCAGCAATGCTTTAGAAACTCTTGATACTTTAAGTTAACATATAGTTTTTTGTTATCATATAGTGCGGTTAGAATCCAAGTCCTGTGAATTGACTAATTTTCTCCCTTGATTTGCTGTTTTATTTCTCCACACCACGATCATCAGCTGGACCAAACTCTAGCACAAACAAAACTTAAATTTTGTTTTTTTTTTTCAATTCATACATTTTCATTCATGTCATTCTTCAGAAAATGTTGACTATCCGTTCAAGTATAGGTTAACATAAATAAATGTTTAAATAACTATGTATCACTATTAAAAGATAATAATAATAATGTTAAATATATTGACCATTTGATAGTTACTTAATGTGAAATAGATTTTATCAGTATTTAAATTCTTTTAAATTCGAAGTTCAGCATTGTGTTTTTTAAACTATCAGAGCAGTATTTTTAAAATTATATATTTCATGTAGCTTTAAATAATGATATTCTGTTATGTTATAAATAATTTTACTCATCAATGGATTGATTATACAAAAGTTCTTTGATGTACTTCAAACCAAAATTGTTTGTTTCTTACACAAATAGTTTTAAAACAATAATTTTCTTTTTTTTTTGTTTGTTAAACCAGCCATTTACCAACCCCTTTTTCTGTCTTATGTTTAATATTCTTATTTTCTCCCATTTTAAAATTAAAATTGATAAGTAGATTTGTGAAGAACAGTTGGAAAATCTTTTGTGAGCCAATTACGTGATTTTTATTTATGAGGTCGGTTGACCCAATCCATGGAGAAAAAATTAGATAAAATATTAAAAAATGAGAATGCAACATAAGAAGTTAATTTTGTTTTGATAGTTTGTAATCTAATAACGTCTCACTTCTTGGAATTGTTTTCAGAATTTACTCATTTTAATCTACAGCCATATGCTTGAATTAAAATACAATAATAATTACAATATAATGACAGTACATTTTAAATCATATTTAAAATTCTAAAAACCAAGACTGAAAAATCAAATAACAATATATCAACTTTAAGTTGTCTGTATGGCAAAACAGGAAAGGCATAATTAAAATCTTAAGCTCTTTGTTCTGGAATGGACATTTAAAATAAGGTACCCCTAAACCACATTAAGTAAACATAAAATATGAAGCATGTCTGGAAAGTAGTACAATTTTGAAGTATACAGACAAAAAAATGTTTGGGATCATTTCTATTTTACATGAATAGCTGCACCTTCAAAAAATTGACTGCGGCAGAACATTTTTTAAACATTACCTGTAGCTGAAAAATATTATTGCATAAAAACCTACCTTTTAGTGATGATATCCAGGAATGATGGTCAAATATTTGTTTCAAGTAGTCTAATGTGTCACTTTTACAATCTAAATCTAGCGGTCACCGGTGACCGCGCCGCATCCTGCGAAGGTCGCAGCGTACACGTGATCGCGTCTACCGCAGTTTACATGTACCGCACTGACTGCATAACTGTTTCTTTCAATGAATTTTAAATATTTTGGTTTAATTTATAAGATATCTTAATTATTACAAAGTTTTTTTTAATTACTTACACTATTTACACTTACTTCTTGGCCTTACTCATGATACTTTTCAAAGCATGTACCAAAGCAAAGACCAGGCTTGTCAGGGCAAGTATCACAGTAATACGGAGTCTTTTTGTTGCGTTTAGTCTGGCAACAGACTCTGCAATTTTTCCTTTTTATTCTGTTACTGTCAGTTCGATCACCACCTTTTTTTATTTTATGGACACCCAGACGCATCCTTTTTTGTGCAGGACTCGTACCCGTAATAGGCCCCGTATAACTTCTAACCTAAAGTCATACAGTGACTTCTTGGCATGGTACTTATTGTGCAGGTAGTAAGCATTTAGTAACATCATGTGTACAATGTGTACCAACGCATACTTTTTCTCTCAAATGGGTAGTATGATAGAAGTTGGTCTGCTCTATCCACATCACTCATGTAAGCGTTGTATTGAATGATGGGAAGCGATTTTTTTACTAAGTTTCCTTTCCTAGTATTGAAATTCACCATTTCGTTTTCAAATTGAGTGCTAATGTAAGTCACTACTCGTTTATCCCGCCATTTTCCCACCATAACACTCTCACCGTATCTGGCTACGGTCTCACCCTTTTTCAGTTTGGTAGACTTGACATCTTCTGGTATATGTTTTCTGTCTAGGCGTAAAGTGCCGGTGCAGTTAGTGTTTTTACATAATAGTTTTGAAGCCAAGTTAGAACTATTGTAAAAATTGTCCATATAGACTGAGTGCCCGGCGTTTAGTTTCGCCTTCATCAAATGCATCACTACCTTCTCTGTATGGCTTTGGCCACCTACTACGGACATGGAACTTCAGAATCAATCCTGAATGTTCAGTGAGAGTGTATAGTTTTACTCCATATTTATGCCTCTTGCCTTTTATATGTTGCCGAAAATGTAAACGGCCTCGCCATAGAATCATGGCTTCATCCAGCGGTAATTCCTGTTCTGGATAATAAACGCTGTTCATTTTGTTGTTGAAGTGGTTGACAGCAAACTGTATTTTATCCATACTTGATGTCTCAGTACGATTACGATTCCTGACATACAGACATCGTAAGATATTCAGGAATCGATCTTGTGACATTATGTGGCGAAATGTATGTAGTCTAAACAAACTATCGTCTTCCAATAATCTTAAAGGCGATTTAGCCTTATAGTACCAGTATGTAGTATGAGACCAAGAAAATGTAACAATTCTTCTACAGTTAAGTCTTTCCATTTGTTTATGCGTGACTTTGGAGTCAAATCTGGCTTTCCAAACACTACAAAAGCATAAGCGTTTGTAAATTTAACAATGTTCTCTAAAAATATGTCATCAAGCAGCAGCCTAAAATAGTCATACAGCCTACTTTGGCCTGGATTTGGTACCAAGAATCCAGGTACTCGAATGAAAGTAATGGGCCTCATACCAGAGGTTGTAATAGCCCATTGAGGAGCTATTGTACCAATATCAGGATCATCCTCTGAAATGTATGAAGCATCAGAATCATCGTCTACCAAATTCTGGATTCGATCATTAGGTTCATCTAGTGGAGGCTGGTCGATATCGATTTCGTCACCACTGTGAGCATCATAAGACGTTCCAGGTATGGCAGGATCCATGCTTGGTGAAAAAAACCAATAATAAAACACAAAATCAATGTACAACACAAATACAACCCGGCACAACAGTAAAACAAAAGATGACGCGAGGTCACCAGTGACCGCCTCGCTTCTGGCTAGAGTCCGGAACCAACTGCACCACAAACATGCTACATAGGTCTACTGAGCAGCGACACAGACTCAACTGTCTCGAACGAGTGGCCGAACCACACTGACTGTGTTTGCATCGAGCAGTCGCCGGTGACCGCGCTGCCATGGACTGTCGGCACGGGATGTGTTAAAGATAGTTTCTACCATTGCTCAGGGACTTGTCAGAGTGAATGACCAGCTTACTTAAATATTCTGAAAAAAAGCATATCCTTCCAGTGAAAACAACCATATTTGTAAACAGTTTTGCACATCATCATAACTTCTGAAAAGCTTACCGCTCAGCTAACTGAAGTGAATCTCACTGAGAGCATGAGTATAAATTGTGATAAGTGGCTATAGTAAACATAAAACATAAGACTTATTAACAGTAATGGTGTTATTGTATATCTGATGAACTAGAAAAAGAAAATTGCGCATGCACAGAGTGCTGACAGCAACACTGCAGAGACTATTAACAGTACTTACAGTACCATAAAAATTTCCTGATATATCTTACATAAATTTATTTGAGCCTAATACGAGTTAAAACATATTGTAGTATTAAACAAGTGAACAGTTATTTAGGCAATTACTGGCTATACTTTTCACAAGCAACATTACTATGTTAAAAGTGCCACTATCAAAATCTTTTATGACGTCTATAGTAAGAGACATATCAATGCTAGCCTGAGTTGTGGTGCCGTGTTGCCAGCTGTAATGGAAGAATAACTAGTGATGGGATAATCAATCAAATTCAACAATCGAGTGATCGTTACTGTTTATCTTTACTTCTCATCTATATTCCTCAATCCTTTGCCTTTATGATTGAAATTAACACATCTTTACACTATAACAGGGAACGTGAGCAAAAATAATAATATAAATACATGCAGAATAATCAAACGCTGAAGAACAAAACTGATGCAAACAACCAGAACAAAGTGAGATAACGTTGCGCCACCTCGTACTGAGAATCAGCTGATATGACAATGTGGCAACGCCGTAAGGTGAGGGGGGAAGTGGGGTGCTGTAATATGTCTTGTACTATAGTAATAAAGTTATGTTCACAATAATGGTACACTTACCTCATACTGGTTTTGTACTACTGCATTCATTAAAAAATTATATTATGATTTAAATGTAAACAATAATAACTCACCTTTTCACCTGGCTTTGCTTGGTTCTGGCCATCTACAGTGAAGTGGATTTTCCTTGTAGAAGCAAGTGGTAGACTGAGTGATTTCTGGAAAATTAAACAAACAAGTGGATTAGGGACAAATAAGTCCAACAATGCAATGTTTTAATCAGGCGATTAGAGGGGTTGCAAATGGAAAAGTTGATTGCTGTGACTCACTAGCAGTGCTGTCAAATTATGGCAGTTGATTAGCTGAACTTTAGTGAAGCTTTTGAAAAATTTCATTTCTGTCTGTCTGTCTGTTCTGATGATATCTCAAAAATAAACCAACCTATAAGGCCACCATAAACGTACCGGCCGGACACCAGCGGACTGATCACACTATACACTTTCAGTTGAATACAGTCCAGCAAGCGGTATTTTTATTTGTAGTGAATTACTTGCAATGCGTGTTATATTATTGAAATGTCCTCCAGTGATGAAGATGTGAATGCCATTTTGGTTTTATTGGTAGTCTTAAATGGTAACAGGAAACGGCAAAATATGTGAGTTGTGGTGTAAGCAGTGGCTGTCTTGGTATATATATATTTTTCGTCTCGAGAAGAATCAGACCTCGAAGAATCCCTCACCTTCTTTAGTTCTTTTCTGTAGCTGCTCCTCAAATTGTTAATTTTTTTTAAGAGTAGATTTTGTACAGTTGGAATCTACCTGTTTCCACATTTCAACAAGCCGTATGTAAGCCGCTTCTCTCTTCGTCCTATCGTGATAATCCAATGATGTAATTTGCCATAAACACGATTCACTTTCATAAACACTAATAAATTTCTCGAGACACTGATTTTCTTTTTCTTGTTGTCTAAACAACCCACAAGAACTGCGTCAACTACGCTAGTTCGCAGTCAGGTGACCGGAAATCCCCACACACGGACCGGATCGCCTAATCATCTTCCGGGCAGCCAGATGGCCGAATAGATTTTCATTCGATCACCAGCCACCTGTACAGTCCAAACAGACAGGTCAACCGGAGCCCATACATGCTCCGCCCTCCAGCAGACTGTTCAGGCAGGACTGTCCTGCTTTCCGGTACTTGTATGGCGGCCTATAGACATCAAATTCTTTAATGTTAAAAGTCAGTGACAATATTTCAGTACAGTGCACTCTTACATTGCAGTATTCTTGCTCGCTTACCAGAACTTTTATTTGAACACTTCTATAAAACCTAACTTACCAAAGAAATAAGTAAATGTATCATAAGGCAAGATATCTCGAGAAAGATTTCATTTATACACTTGGAATTGTGCATAGAAGTTCATTTCTACATAGACAAGAATGAGTTCTATGATGGTGGTGCATGTCCAATCATGGAATTAGGCTAAACGTCATTAAAGCCTATAACTCAGTAGACTAACACAATTTGTCTTTGGCCTGATGGGAGGATATAAACATTTCTTTTCTGCATGATTGTATGTCTGTTTATCTGTCCATAGGACATCTAGAGAATGAAACTAGCTATTTTAGGTTTGAAATTTTGCATGCAACCGTAAAGAAGTTTGCTACACCACACATGGTCTGGCCTTGTATAATTTAGTACTCAGTTTAAAGAAAATGAATTACTTATCTTCCTTATTTTTCAACTGATTTTCTTAAACTTAATATTGTTGGATTTTCAATTAAGTTTTCTAAACAAAATAACTGTAACTTTTTTATCACCTGTTGTTTTAAAGATATTTACGTTTAAAGGTTTTAAGTAGCTGCCAATAAAAAATCAATTACTGTCATTATTTTTTTTCTTTGGGTCATAAAACTATATACAAAATTTAAACTTATTACAATAAGCTGTTCTGAAATAAAAAATTATTAGTTAAAAAGAGAAAATTATGGCTGTTTCAGTAATTATTGATCTTTTGGAATTTTGATTATGACATTTTGGTTTGTCTTTGTGGCCTAGAATAATACGTAGAAAGGTTGGTGGAGTGTTTGGGGGCACCTATATATTTATACATTTTCAAACAGGTGTGGTTTCGGATTTAGGGAACATAGAACATATCTAAATAGCTTTTAACACGTAACATTTTATATTGTATGGTAATAAACTGTGCATACCACATCCGTGAGACATGCACTAAACCTATTGTAACTATCTCTAGTATACACTATTCAGATCGATACTGTCTATATTCTGTATAAAGTAGATATCATTAGTTATTGGGCCTACTTATTAAAAATATTTAATAAATATATTATGAGTTTTCTTACATTGTTGTACTCCTGCTTTAATCTTTCAAACCCCAATCCTTCTCCATTCAAATTTAATAGATCAAAGACACAACCAAATCATTTCTATAAAATTGGAAAAAATATCTCTTAACTTATCAGTCTTGAAATGTATTTACGAAGTATAAATAAGTGCTTAATTTACACCCAATTAGTTTTCACTAAAGATTGGCTGGAAAGCCTACTTATCTCTACGATTGGCTAAAAGCCTACTTATCTCTACGATTGACATTAAATGATCACTAGATATGACATAGTTCCATTAACTACTGCTCACTGATAACCTCAATAATCTCTTACACTTAGTAACAAAATGTTACAATACTACTATGATTTCATTTGCCACTAAATATATACGAATGGATTGCTCATATATCTTACACTACTATTAATTCTACAGGCCAATTTTTTCATTATATTTATTATTGTTTATTTTAAAAACAGTTTAAGTAGTTGAAAACTCTGATGAGACCCCTTCTATAATACCGTCTTAACATTACAAAATGTGTACAAGGTTAAAATTTTGTACAGTGAGTGGTTTTTAATAAATAACATTTTATTTTAAAAACAAACGTGAGTACATGTAGAAAACTGTTTTGAGGCATACCTTAGTAAAAACTGTTTTTTCTTTATTTTTCCATGAACAATCACTTTCAACATTCTCTAGAAGCTTTTTATGGACGCTACCACTAAACCACACAGAGTCCTTACTTTTAAGATTCAATTATTTTGTACTTGACAAATTAACATATGATCAAAAGACCAAATACCTGTCAAACAACTTTTTAATCATACAAAGTATGTCTCTGTGGTGTAGTGGTAGTACACTCACCCGTTAAGTGAGAGATCCAGGTTTGAATCTCGGCAGAGCAAATACTTTTTGATTCAATCTTAGTTAAAATTAAATCAGGAAATATATATATATATATATATATATATATATATATATATATATCCCATTAAAAATGGTGTGGAGGAGAGTAACTCACAGTTTTTAAAATCACTATAAAAAGAACAATAACATTAGAAAAAATGTTATTTACATATTAATCCCAAAATGGCGACTAAGAAAGTTCATATCTGACTCAAATAATTCTTTCTTAATTGTTGGTTAAATCAATTTAACATGTTTAATAAAAATAACTTTTTGTGTTTCCTTAACTTATTTAAACAATGTAAAAACTCAACTAGTGAAAATGCAAACATTTATCAGGATTTATGTTTAAATCCTGCCTACAGTCACAGTTCAAAGTACTAATGGACTTCAAAAACACATCTGATTAATACAATTTGTATAAGAGGGTAACGAAATGAAGTAGTAAAAGAACTAAAAATGTAATCAAAACAATATACATGATAAAATACATATTTTAATTATTGGTTGAGTAGTGAAACCAATTGAGGAAGCAAGTAATTCCATAGAGGATGTGTGACCATGGTACCAATTTGGCTAACTGTCAAGGTTACATTAAACTGAAGTGGCACTTGCAAAATTGTCACGCTTTCATGTTTGCCCATCTTATACAACACAACTTGTAAAAAGAGCATGCCTGTATAAGACCTTCCACCTAAAAATTAATTTAAATTCATAACCATCCAATTCAAAAGGGATCGAATATCACAGGAAGTTTATTACACTCAATATGTGATCATTAAGAAGCACATTTTCAATCTTGTCCAGAATTTCAGTCACAATTGAAGGTCTTCTACTTCTCTAATCATCATGCATTTTTTTATTATCAATTAAATTATGGAATAACTATTTGAGGAGATAGCAGAAGCTCAGAAATTGTTTTCATCTGGTAAAAAAGACATTATGAGTTATAAAAAATGTTTCAGAACGTGAATCATGCTTACAAATTTTTAAAGACCTAAATATTATGATCCTTCCCAGTTTGTTGCCTCATTCAAATAAAAGAAAACTTAAGACAGCTTTACAGTTAGACAAGAAATTAATTTCCATAGAAGTAGAAAAAAGTATTTGCTTGACTTACCCTCTATTTGGTTGGTGAAAAATAAAGAGTATCTTATATTGAAGACTAAAATGTTCTAATAACTGCCACAAGATATGGACTGTCCATCTTCTCAGATATAAACCTAGACTAGAGATATTGTTGAAAGCACAGGCTTTCTATTCTATTAATACTACTTGGCCTGCAATATTAGCACCTTTAAGTTTTAATACTTTGATTGCATTGAGTTACTGTTATCTCTGTAAATATTGTTTGCTATTATATGTAAATACTGCTTGTTTGTATATTTTTATTTATATATCTGTATAAAGTTTTAAACTAAACATGACTGTCCATGATGAGTATATATATATATATATATATATATATATATATATATATATATATGAAATATTGTATGTCTCTATTTTATAAGTAGAGCTGTCTATATGTGAACATATTATGTACAATAAAAATGGAATAGTTCATACTGTATGAAGTATTGTTGACAGTGTCGATTACATTCTGTAAATGTCTAAGACAAATAAAACATTTTTAATTTGAAAAACTATACATATATTATGTCTTATTACTAAAGCACTAGTGACAGTTAACTAGTGAATTAAATAAAATGCTGAAAAAGTTGTGACAAAACTATTTATGTCCTAATAACATTCTTGTAACATTCTATGTTTTTTTAAAACCATTCCACTTCAAAAAGGCAATATTGCACTAATGTAGTTACTGTTGTTTTAAACAAATGACCAATAGGTAATTATATAAATATTCCTATATAAAAAAACTATTAAAGTTGTATATACTGTATATAATTTATATAGTTAATATATACTCGCAGTTACAATGGCTTTGCATCTAATTTCGTAGGTTTTGCACCTGTATGAGCACTTCTGGTTCAAGTGAATTGTATTTCCTGGTTCAAGTGAATTATATTTCCAACACCAATTTTGTGTTTGCCTTCTTCCCACGATCAAGAAAATATGTTAAAATGTGTATATTTATGGTCATTGTAATTTACTCCGATATTAATAAATTTTGTTCCATAGCTGATTTTGCCTCTTTTCTTTTCCGATCAAGAAGATAAATATAATTAATCTTAATTATATATAATATAATTAATTATATAATCTGAGAAGCCTATTTTTGTCAAAAGAAAACAGGTTTTACAACAGTCTTTAAATGTACAGGAAGAGTTAACTACATTGTCTCATATATCTGCACTGCTAGCAGTTACCAGCTATTTTTCATGCAATTTACTAAGAGTTGCACATGTATGACCACTCCTAGTTCAAGATAATTATATTTCCAACACCAATGTTGAGTTTGCCTTATTGCTACAATCAAGACAGTACATCAAAAAGTGTATATTGATCATTGTAATTTACTTCGTTCTTAGTATATTTGGTTCAAGAAAATAAATATCTCAGATCAGAGAAGCCTACTTCTGTCAAAAGAGAACTAAGACGGGTTTTATATCAGTCTTTAAATTTATAGTAAAAGTTAGATAGTAACATTGTCTTTTATATCTAATACTCAATATTTGATAAAAATGTATAATTAAAAGTAAATACAACAATGGCACTACATGTTTGTTTCTTTATAAACTGAAAAATATTTGTAATATTTTAGAGCATTTACAGCTGGAATTGATACATTAGTTCAAAGGCACAATCCAGCTAACTTTCAACTAGCATATTTCTTGCCAACTGCTTCAAAGGGAGTTAAATTCTGACCATATTATGTTATAGGACATTTTCTAAAGTAGATAATTACTTACCTAATCACTGAAATCTAAAACGGTGTGAAAAACAATGGTTAATAGTTTAAGAATTGACTTACTATAAATATAAATAAATTGAAAATAATAAACAATGTTAACACAAAAGAGATGGTTACATTTGACATGCTCTTTCAATTAATATTTCACAAGTTTCGAGACCAAGGTGGGATTTTTCGCTACTTTAAAGACCATCGGGGTGTAGCCTGGAGGGATTTTAGAAATACGAATAGGCTTATATTCATATCAGTGACCATAAGAATGTCCATGTAAAATTTCAGTACAATCAGTTAAATTGTTAATAATTGAAAGCAAAACAAACAAACAAAGGCACTTTCGCATTTATAATATTATTAGGATTTCTATTCTGAAAATAAGTTTATATTGTAATAAAATAGAATGGAAGTATTGTATCCCATAAAAAAGAAACATTTTAATGGAAATACTCAATTTATTAATGCAAAATACCTGATATAGTTTATTTTTCTTTAAATAAGTTGATAAACTAACATACCTGTTATCATTGCAAGAAATTGAAACGCGTAGTAGATATTTTAATTTTTCCTTAAGTAAAAAAATTATTTTTTTAGTTTTCTTTTTAATTCATTCACAGGAGAAAATAATTTACTCAAAATGTAATTGACACGGGTAAGTTTAAATATTTAAAACATTTTTGTTTACAGTAAACAGCAGCATAACAACTCAAAAATCTTACATTTCTTTTTTTTAATGTTCAAAGCTCATATTTATGTTTGTTTAGCGTTATTTTCTTGACGGATTATAATTCTGGAATATGAATACAATGTTAATCAATGCATGCACATGTGTAATCTGAATTGATCATCTTTCTTTATTTGCTAAAACAGCTCTTTAAATTAGAAAAAGTATCCACAAACTTTTAATGTTATTTTTATTCAACCTGCCTATAACTGCTACTATCCCAAAATACTAACTTAGTAGAATCTTTTACAGTCCACACTTAAGAGATTATTACAATAACCTATATTGCAATGGCTGAAAACTATTTGTATTTAAATTGAATTGAACAAACCCTGGTCTTGTGATATTTACTTTGTCTAAAACAAGCCTTAATAATTCATCGCCTTGCTAAATTTTCAATTTGTATGAATCTTCAACTGTTTCTTCTGTAGAATAAATTATGCAAACTGAACATCTACCCAATACATTATAAAGTTTATTTTCAAATCCAAATAACATATATATTATCACTATTTAAATAAAAAAAAATTAAGTAACATGACCTCGCCGCCACTGACTCCACCTACATGTGCGAGAGCACACCCTTGTCACTTTTCATCATGGGCCTGACGGCTCACACCTCGCCACCTACCTATTCCAGATATTGATTTACTTTTTATTGTTTTCTTTCTAATATTGTCTACATATTGTGTTATTTACATTCTGTTACTAGTGTAATTTTGTTGTAAAACCTAAATAACGATTTACTTTTTATTGTTTTCTTTCTAATATTGTCTACAAATTGTATTATATAAATTTTGTTACTAGTGTAATTTGGTTGTAAAACCTATATAAATAATGACAAATCTGTTAGTGTTGATAAGAAAAAGTTTAAGATTCTAAAACTTTTTACTAAGGTAGGCTATGTTAAAAAAAGTCTTATCTACAACTTAGACAATTTAATTAGCATTCAAATTATGTACAACAAGGCATACTAATAACATAAATTGCTTAGTAATGTGCATAGACCTCAGTAATAACCAGCGAACTAAAAAAGTTAACGTTTGCGTGTCTGCGTCTGCATGAGTTTGATTCACATTACAATTTGTTTGTTTATCTAATTGCTGTTGAATCTATATGTTTCTGTACTACATGTGAATCAAGCACTTCAGTTTAGTGTTCAAATTTGGATAAGGACATCGTATGTGCTCTTCAATGTTCTTTGTGTTTTATTAGAACATTAACTTATATAGATGGTTTTATTGGTAAAATTGTTTTCTTGTCATGGACTATTCATAGACCAACAGTGCTGCAAGAAACTACTTTTAATTAAATATTTTTGGCTACCCATTATGATGTATTAATTTAACACTTCATAAAAAATATGATTGAATATTTCTGTAATTTGTAACAAGGAAGTCACAGATAATTGAGCAATAGTCACTAAAGGAATACACTTTATAATTACAGCTAGCAATAAAGGAAAAGATAACATTCATATTTCTTCAACTAACGTTAAAGAAATAAAAGTATATTTTACATGCAGGAAAAATTACACCAGAGCTAGTAATATAAACGGAGCATTGAAAGCGCGAGTTCAGAATCTACTACATCACAACATAATAAAAATATAAGATTTAATGAAAAATTTATATTGCATAAAAATAGGTTAGATTTTAATCAACACTGCTTATTATGCAACAATTTGTTATAATTAAAATTAGAATGTTAGTTGGAATATTAAGTATTTGCCAATATTTAATAGGTGTAATACCGGCTGACTGACCAGCAGACTATCTTTGTAATTGTTTGTACCGCAGAGAAGTGTGCCTGTCGGGTAAGGATCCTTTCCTCCATTTCACAAAAGCGATTGCTCACAACTATCCGGTAAATATTGTAAAGCATCTCTAACATGTAATCCAGGTTAAAGTTGGTTTTGTTATTTTTTTTGTTGTAATGTATTATTCATGTTGTTAATGTATAATAAGACTGTATGATTATTATATAATATCGAAGTTGGGTAATATACCGAATTGATCGATAATGGTGATTGAATAATGAGTGGAAGCCACTTATTAAAGTCTCGCCAATAAATCTATACATGAGATCAAAATCAGCATGCCCTTAAGGACTTAAGGAAGATTTCAAATTCCTATCTTTGATGGTGCAAGAATAATTAAATTAATAATTAGAATGAACTTGAAAAGTACATATAGGTCACCTTTATATACTTGTTTAACACTATTCTAACGTTGGAAAACAGTCTATTTTTCACTTAATCTTACTTAATAAATGAGTCTGAACTAGACTAAATATTTTAATAGTGTTTCCTGAAGCCTTTAAAAGTTGCTATATTTAGATAAGTTTCACTCTTGACTCTTTGGTTGTGAGTATTATGAAATCTTATAAATCAATCCAAGTTTTCAAATGGATTTACAAATTACATAAACAAAGTTAGCCTAACGTAATAATGCATCAAATATTATATTAAAATCCAAAATTCAAACTGAGAAAAACTAAATTCGTCTGCAGTGAATTACATAATGATTGGTTTAGATTTATCAATTTTCCAAATGGATATTAAAAACTTAGCAATTAACATAAAATATGAATAAGTTAAGAAAGGATAAAGCCCTTACCAAAGATAATGATGATGAATGTTTAGCAACAATTGAAGACAATTTCAAAATTCCTGCCATCTCCACGAAAACACAAAGGTCAGTTCGGGTACAGGTTGATTTCTGCTACTACCTTCTACTTCTCCCTCACTACCACAAGTACTCACTACTCAGTATTCCAATACAAATCCAAAAAACTAAAGCAACTAGCAGACAGCTTTTAAGAACAAGGTAGCCAATACACCGAAGCAACTTTATAATTAATTACTGTATGTTATATTCTTTTCAGAACATCTTATATGGGGTTTTTGGAATTTTTACGAAAAATTCCTTGGTACCTTTCTTTTCATTACTGACCGGTGGCACCAGAAATATTTGCGTCATAATATAAAATGTATACACTATTATACACATGTTTAAATTTGATACATTTTATTTTGGTGACTTGGCTACAATTCGGTCCTGGTCTGTCTACATATATTGCTTCAAAGAATATTAGTGGAATTACAACCAGCCATGTCCTCAATCTTGGCACACGCCTGATTACCCTAAGGTGCATGTTCCCTATGTTACGAGGCATAGCATCAACACAATATGCATATTGCCAGTACTGGAAAGGAGTCCTTCGTTCGCTCAGCCGACAGTACGGTATGCTTATATTTTGTTTTCCACTAATGTTTTCAGAATTATGGTCTGCTCTTGTAACTAATGAGACATCGTTCTCCTTGATGTGCAGAAGACTAAAAGTAATGACTAAACACCATCAGCATATATAATCAACTTAAGGTAGGTCTGCAATATAACCTGAGGCTGTTTTATCCTCAATTTTATTTCCTACATAACCAAAACTTCCTAGCAGCTGACTGCATTGACCCACAGTAATAGACCATAACTAATATGGCTGTGAAATAACGCGTTGAAGACAGTAATCATATGTTTCTCAGTAAGTAGAGATTTCAGTCTTCGTAATAGGACACTCTCGATAGCTTTGAACACACACTGTTTAAATAACTTTCCCAGGACAGCTTTGGGTCCAAAAATAACTCCAGGGGATTTACATGTTCCAGTGAATCGCGATCATTTCGACGGATGAAATTATAAGTTTCAGACAAAGTTATGGTGGTCCCTCTGTCTCTTTTTTATTTTCCCTCCGTCAGCTAAAGAAAATGTATTAAACTGACTCCCTATATATATATATATATATATATATATATATATATATATATATATATATACGACATCAAAGACGCAGAACATTTATGCTTTCTTGGGTTTCAGAAACTTCTCTGATAAACAGGTTAATTTATCCAAACCGTACATACATTTCCTAAAAAAGAGTCTGATGAAAATGGATTGATGACTGTCAAGATACATATATGTTCATTTCTTTCCCACGATCTACTAGAGAAAACACAATTAATGACAAACCGTTTATATTCTCTAAATTCCTGTATTGAAACTCGGAGGTTCTGGGAATGTTCAAATTAAAACGGTAGAATAGAACATTTGCATGGTATTTAAAAAAAGTATATATTACTGTTTATTACACATTTTTTAAACTGAAAACATTAGTAATTTCAGGATAATTAAGCCATTTGCTAATTACTCGAATTGACAAGTGATTTTATCAATACATTAAATTTAAAAGACACTTTTCTGGCTATAATATAGTACTGTCTCTCTTTAGGGATTAGTGAACTTAAATTCTAGCAAGATTAAACCCATTCTATCTAACTTTATCTATTGCTGATCCACTACTTAACACCATGTCATAAAAAGAGAAAAGAAATTGAAATTGCCACACTTTATAACTAACAATTTCGCATAACCTTGCTATGGTGTGAAGGGTTGATTTAATGTGAATGCCGATTTTTTAGCTCTAGTTAGCTTTTCTCTTAGTGCATCGTTTGAAATCTGAGCTAAACTCAACATTCAAATTAAATCAACACCCCACCATAGCCACGGTATGTGTAGAAAACTCTGTTGCATCACTGTGCTTTGAGATCGTGTCAGAAACATCGTAGGCGAGACAATGAGAATACCTATTTATGTAGATTTCACAATTTTTCCAGAGGTTAAATCTGCGACAGTGTCAGATTTTAGAAGCTGCACTAATATTAAGGTGAACTAGAGCTAAACTAAATATTCACATCGGCAATTATGGTTAAATAGTTTGTGAAGAAGTGGGTCATGCTAAACGTTACAAAAATAAATATTAATCTATGTCTTGCAAAGGATAATCTATACATGTGCTGGTGCTTCAACTCCAAATATATCTTTTTATTAATAAACCTATTATATTTAAAATATCCATGAGTTGTGTTGTATATTCATACGTATGTATTACAATGGTGGGAACATAATTGATCTGTCAAGATTTTATTTTTAGTCGTGTATGACTATTGTTATTATTACTCCTTTGCACGACTTTGTTATTTACAATTTCTCAACAGTGGAAAAGTACCGGTGCGTTGTGTGGGATATAGGAACTGGTATAAAATATGTTTAAGAATAACTCGCTTAAAAATTTCTTTTAATAAAAAAGTACCTTGTACATAAGAAACCAATTTTATTTCATTTTATTATGAAAAATATTTTTAGGCTTTCTATTAAAATATAGTTTAATTATCTTTATTTGTATAACGATATCCCTTGTTTAAGAGTTATTGTCGTCTGCTTTGAGAACCCGCGGAACGATGTGCGAATAGAATTCTGCTTGCCAGTGCATTAACCTTTATTACGGGTCTTTCCTGTTTCGTACCGGTTGAAGCAACGTATTGTTTGAAAGTGTTGTAATGGTAGTAGGCACTGCTTGTCTATTGGCCTAGATTCACAGAGATATCATTGTTATTACGAGTTGTATACATTTATTCTAGAACTATGCCTTCAATTTTCAATCATGAAAACGCGTGTTGGGGTGTGAAACGATCGACTTGTGATGTATTTCAATTTGATATCAGAGAGGAATTGCAAACAAGGAAGCCAAATGAGTTCGGCGTTGCCTCAAGTCCAAATATTCTAACTCCATCTCACAATTCTGTTCAGTACAGTGTATCTTCCAATGGATATTATGGTTATCAGCCTCACAGCATCATTCAAACCCAAACAAATGCTGATAGTGCTATGGATGTAGAAGAAACTGACATCGTGCCCTTTAACAGTGTACCTAATGGAAATCTAAGTTTGTCTGGTAATTTTACTATTACTTCTAGTTCAAATTGCCGTGAAAATGTTAGGAGAAAAAGGCCCATGAATGACAGTGTAGTGGAACAGACTAAAAGGTCTAGACAAGAAGGTAAGTTTCTAATTACAATTTGGTTATATCTTTGGGGGACTTTAATATCTACACTATACTTGTTTTTCGATTGTTATTATTGAACAGTTTTTTTTTTGTTGAATAAACATACCTATTAAAAACACGATAACTAATAAGGTTCTTCATAATGCAAAATTAAATTGGCTTAGTTTGGAAATAAAAAATATGTATTCAAAACAAGCTTCTTTGGAATTAGAAGATATGGAACAGCATTTGAAAATTACCAAAAAATTGTCACCAGTGTATTATGACATATTTGAAGAACGATACCAAAAACTGCTTCAGAGTATTGAGTTTAAATGTAATAGAAAAATGAAAACACTTGAAAAGAAGTTTGATAATTTAATAAATAATCAAATTAAACCTGAAAATAATAATAATAAAAATGTATTCCCAAATCAATGCTTAGTTCAAAACTTATATTCTACATCATTTTCAGACGATAAAATATCTATTTTGAATAAAGGTTTAAATTTCAACTTCCGTGATTCAAAAGACATTGCGTTATTAGTGATTGATATTGAAACAATCATTCAAAATTTAAACTCAAATCAAAAAACATTAATTAGATCTGATATTTACTCAGCTATATATAATGGCTTAATTCATTCTAAAAAACTAACATTCCGAAACGAAGATAAGAAAAATAAAGACGCATTACACAAGTTACAAAATAAAAATGTTTTTTATTTAGAATCAGACAAAGGAAATTCAATAGTAATCTTGAATCAAGACGATTATTATGAAAGAGTAAACAGTATGTTAAGAAAAGGACCCTACAAACTTTCAACAAAAAATCCATTTTCAAAATTTACTCATTCAACTTCAGAATCTATGAGACAATGTAAAATAGTAATCAATAATGAAATATGTAGAAAGCTTATAATATCAAACCCCATTCTACCTCGATTATACTGTTTACCGAAAGTTCACAAACCTGGAAAGGAAATGAGACCTATAGTGTCATCAATAAATTCTCCAACATATTTACTGTCTAAATGGTTGCAAACCAGACTTAAAGAGCTACCACAATTTCCTTAATTAGCAATACAAAACAGATATGAATTTTTAAATTTAGTAAAAAATATTGAAATTGAAGATGATGAGTACTTGGTATCTTATTGATGTTACTTCTCTATATCCTAACGTACCTATGAACACTACGATTCTCTTAATACAAGATTGGCTTCAGTCTATACATTTATCAAGCAAAGAAGTTGAAGAGTTCATGCTTCTATAATCTATGTATGAATCAAAATTGTTTTCAATTCAAAAACTTATTTTATTTTCAAACTGATGGAACAGCAATGTGAAATCCTTTGTCATGCTTCATTGCAAATATTTTCATGAGTCACTTTGAAATTTTAGTTAAAGAATCTCTACCATACTTTCCAAGAATTTGGATTCGATATGTTGACGATATATTTGCAGTGTTCAACAAAAATTAAAACCTTAATAACTTTATAAATCACCTAAATTCATTTTACTCCAGCATAAAATTTACTCATGAAATTGAATCAAACAACTCACTTCCGTTTTTAGATATTTTAGTAATAAAAAACACAATTTCAAAGCGATTAGAATTCTATATCGTAAACCAACACACACTGATCGTTTTATAACAAATGACTCAAATCATCCACCAACACAAAAACGAGCAGTCTTCCATTCATTGATATATAGATTATTAAACACTCCTCTATCACAAGAAAATTTAAAAAAGAACTTCAGTATATAAAAGATGTTGCCGTTTTTAATGGATATAAAACAGATTTAGTCGAACATATATTTAAAAAAGCTCAAAAGAAACATAAAAAAGTCACAGACAACACTTTTATCTAATAAAGACACAAACACGAATTGGATTAGCACTACATGGACAAATATATCGGTACTTTGGGATTATACCGACCACACCAGTATGAAGAACACAAAAATAGAAATTTATAGAAACAAACATGATAGAACGAAAAAACAACTCTTCAATTACAAAATTACAAACTTACAAGCATTTCCAGGTATTGTGATCGGTATTGTTGTCGCTGTTATCTTATCTTTCTCGAGAATCCTGATTACGGCAGGCCGCGCGGCATCACGTGATTTGCACGGTACATCATTGCCTTTCCATTACAATTCAATTTATATTTCTGATTAGCCCCTGTAGAATTTGATATTTTACTGATAGGTACTATCTCGAGGGATGTTTTTCTTTCGTCGACATCAGCGCGGGGCAGCACCTTCGGTGCTGCCCCGCGCTGATGGCCGGAGGCACTCGCATTTTGGGTGGCGGAATGTGATCAAGAATAAAAACAAGTTTTGAGTGTTTTTTTAATAAAAAGTTTAGTTTGGTAAATGTTTGTTTTTGTTGAATTTTTGTGTTTGGAGAAATGTAGAGGTAAAACACGGAAGTACAAAAAAGCGATGCACCAGCTGAACGGGCGGCGAGACTCTGCAATCACGTTATCTACTAGACGCTCGACTTTGACCTCTGTCTGAGGATGGGGAGGTGTTTGCGATAAGACAATTCCTGTTTTATATTGACGAAATATTGTTCTACGCTAATCTAGTAATCAGTAGAAACGAAATGTGAAATAACGATTCATGTCTGGGTGTGGTCGGTATAATCCCAAAGTACCAATATATCAAAAGATGTACAAAACTCATTCAAAATACATACAAATAAAAACGTCACATATAAAACAACAAGCCACTTGAAGAATAAATTGAAAAATCCCAAAGATAACGAAGAAATTATTAATAAATCAGGAATATACCAAATTAAATGTGATGACTGCAACAAATATACATTGGACAAACAAGAAGAAAAATTCATACACGATATAAAGAACATTGCTCCCACATTAAATTCAACAGAAAAATCGGCACACCACTGTATCAATACTGGACTCACTATATCACAAAAAAAAACCTAAAACTATTAAAACATGTTAACACTCCAAGATATTTAAATGCATGGGAGTCATATTACATTAATCAAACAAACACAGAAGATTTATTTATTTATTAAATCAAGAAGATGGACCAATACAAAATTCAATATTACTAAAACGAAGATTACAAAATTTATATGTATAATACCAGTAATAATTTAATTGTATTTACACACTACGCCACACAGGACAAATTAAGGTACTTTGGGATTATACCGACCACACCCAGACATGAATCGTTATTTCACATTTCGTTTCTACTGATTACTAGATTAGCGTAGAACAATATTTCGTCAATATAAAACAGGAATTGTCTTATCGCAAACACCTCCCCATCCTCAGACAGAGGTCAAAGTCGAGCGTCTAGTAGATAACGTGATAGCAGAGTCTCGCCGCCCGTTCAGCTGGTGCATCGCTTTGTTGTACTTCCGTGTTTTACCTCTACATTTCTCCAAACACAAAAATTCAACAAAAACAAACATTTACCAAACTAAACTTTTTATTTAAAAAAAACACTCAAAACTTGTTTTTATTCTTGATCACATTCCGCCACCCAAAATGCGAGTGCCTCCGGCCATCAGCGCGGGCTTCGGCAGCACCTTTGGTGCTGCCCCGCGCTGATGTCGACGAAAGAAAAACATCCCTCGAGATAGTACCTATCAGTAAAATATCAAATTCTAGAGGGGCTAATCAGAAATATAAATTGAATTGTAATGGTAAAGGTAATTATGTACCGTGCAAATCACGTGATGCCGCGCGGCCTGCCGTAATCAGGATTCTCGAGAAAGATAAGATAACAGCGACAACAATACCGATCACAATACCTGGAGACTGCTTGTAAGTTTGTAATTTTGTAATTGAAGAGTTGTTTTTGACCTCGTTCTGAGGATCATGTTTGTTTCTATAAATTTCTATTTTTGTGTTCTTCATACTGGTGTGGTCGGTATAATCCCAAAGTACCCATTAATCAAACAAACACAGAAGATTTATGTTATTAAATCAAGAAGATGGACCAATACAAAATTCAATATTACTAAAACGAAGATTACAAAATTTATATGTATAATACCAGTAATAATTTAATTGTATTTACACACTACGCCACACAGGACAAATTAATATTAAATCACATATATTTAACTATTATTAAAATAAAATTTACTTTTTGTATTTACTTTTGTGATGTGTCTGAAGAAGGTATCCTTGATATCGAAAGGCCTCACAAAATAATAAAAGTGTTAAATATTGGTTTTATGTTTTAATGTAAGTAAGTTATCAGTACCAATATAAGCTCCATCTACAACATTGAACAGTTTGTTATAGTCCACTAAGCAACTTTGATATTAGGCTATATAATAATCGTACGCTACGAAAATTGTAATACATTACAAGTTTTAAATGTATTTAATAAGCGGCCTACACTCGTTATTCGGTTTTTTTTTAAGCTAAATCTTGATCTTGAAGCCACTTTAAGAAATCTTGTCACTTTTAAAATAGGCCTATATCTCGCATAGTTTTCTTTTATTTATTGCCATTTCCAAGTTCTCCAGAAAGTAGCTAGGCTTTGTCATTAGACGTTAGTTATTTTTAACATTAACATTTATTGGTAATTAGTAAGTTGAAATCATACGTGAAAATAAATAAATAAATCGGAATATCAAATTATTCATTGGATAGTCTATTGAAACATTTGATTAAAAAAAAAAAACGAGTAACGAGTAAACTGTTTGTCTACTCATTTCTTGAATGTCCTAGATAAGTTTTATTGGCTACACTTGCATAAGAGGCCAGCAAACAATTTTTTTTAAATATTAATATTGATATCGTATGAAAATTAAACAAGAAATATAGAAATACTTTATAGGTACATTAGACTTTTTGTTTCTCTGGACAGCGTGCGATAAGTTGACCCGGTTTTTATATTGCTTAGTATAGCCATTTAAAGGCTTCTTAATATATCAATATAAAGTACTAAATAAAATATGGTATAATATGTTTTAAAGTAAAAGAATTATAAGCAATGAAAATCCCAAACACACTAATGGAACCGTAACCACCAAACAAACTATTATGAAAGGGATTTGGGAAAATATCATTTAAACAATAAAGAAATAGTATAATCATCGATACTTATTATTCATTCATCGAATACGCATCTATAAATCAAATCAGTATATCTTAGTCTTAATAACAATCATCGGCTTATTTGAAATGAAAATAATTAATATAATACACATAGTGACAATCTCATAATAATTAAATGATAACGTCATAACAAACATTTATTACAGAAAATGCAACAATGCATCATTATTTATGTTTTCTCCTGGGTAGCAATGATTAACAGCTTTCAAAAAGTTGTTAAAGCATCTTCTCTAGAAAACTATACTTCTCTTCTATACAAATACTCACAGAGATTATCTGTAAGCAGGTCGACTAATATGCCACTTTTTAAACTTCGTGTCACGGTCCTCCGTGAGCTTTCGGCTATCTGTTATTATAGAAAATATGTTTTATTATATTAAAAAGTGTTTATAGTTGATACAAGTTTCTTATTGTTCAAAAACCAACCAGTATTAGTTGGTTATATCGAAAGTTATAATTAAGTAATGTTTTTGTAAAAATTATTAGTAAATTCTTGTATATTAAATTTTCATAATTATGAAACAGTTGGTTAGTAGTTGTTTTTGAATTTTTGTTTTTAAGTACATATTTACTAAAATATAAACATTTACTTTGGCCACTTCACATTATAACTATCAATCTATACAAACATAGGTATCTAATATACATCCATCCACACATAATTATTTATTCCTCTTTTTTGATTTTTTTGTTTGTTATCCTTTTTACATATCAATTATTCACTGTTTACATTTTCATCATCTGCATTGTTAGTCAATGGTTAGGGTTCTTTTGTAGGTTACACCCTATCATAATCTATTTTTCTACATTTGTCTAATTTTCTACTTACTTTGTTCAAACTGTAAAAGTGGAGTGTGAAATAAAATTAGGACAGGTTATAGGGAAAATTTCATTTAGGGTCACTCCATGTCAAATAAACCAATAAAAAGATATTTTAACCATTTCAGATTCGGCTGTAACCTGGTTACATACTGAGATCCTGAACTCAAGTATATATATATATATATATATATATATATATATACAGGGTGAATATAAAGTCAGGACCCCCCCCCCTCTATTTTCTTCTATAGGTAATATAAGGAGATATCCTTTGGGTAGTGGTGCAATGTGGAAAGGAAGTTTCATTTTATGACATTGAAAATTTTTTTTGTCCCCCAAAAATGCGAAATTTTGGGGGCAACCCAAAAATTTCAAATGTAAACCCCTATTTTTGAAATAAAAAAATGGCACAGAGTGATTTAGAAAGTTATTCATCCAGTGATTTATTTGGAGATTTTTTTTTTTTTTTTTTTTTTGAGAATTGATTTCAAAAATTAAGAAATATTCACATCAAAATCAACTGGACTATCATCAGTATACATAACCTCAATGTAAATAAATCGTCAGAACACAATAAGCAGTATGAGTCAGCTGATGCATTATTATTTATAATAGACAGTAGAGCTGACACCAACAGCTGATCATGCAGCTGGAACATTGTCACTTTCGTATCTTTCGTATCTTCGTGACGTGGTGTAAAATTGTTTTGGTAATACTGGCTATTATTTCGGATTAGGAAAGAGATAGCAATCTCTGGTTTTCACTACTATTTAAGTTTTTTCATGCTCTTTAAAATGAGGGGTCACTTGATAGGGGTTTACATTTGAAATTTTTGGGTTGCCCCCAAAATTTCGCATTTTTGGGGGACAAAAAAAATTTTCAATGTCATAAAATGAAACTTCCTTTCCACATTGCACCACTACCCAAAGGATATCTCCTTATATTACCTATAGAAGAAAATAGAGGGGGGGGTCCTGACTTTATATTCACCCTGTATATATATATATATATATATATATATATATATATATATATATATATATATATATATATATTCTATCTCTGATAGTTCTTTAGTTACAAATTTTAAAACATCACAAAATGCAGCATTTTTGTTAATGTGTGCTTAAATGTTAAATCTTTTATAACTCTAGTTCTATTAGTGCTATAGAGCTGAAAGATAGCTCATTTCAAAGAGGATTTTATGGGCTTTGTTTTATGCCAAATTAGGAACACTTAAGGCCAAAAAATAAATTTTTAGTGAAACTCAAAAAATTGTTTTTGAAAAATGTTTGAGTTAGTAGTGTTTTTAATTTAAAAAATGTATATATGTTATTGTGCATGATTTTGTGAGTATACCACACACATTTCAGATCGGGACCATGAAGGGATCAGGAGATATGTTACAAATACATTTTTGTGATGTCAAAACATTTTCATCGTTATTGGTGTAGCATTCTGTAAAGTCTGCTTTTTAGATATAATTACGAGTGGGTAAATCTGTGTTAACTCCATTTTGTCAGTTTTTTAAACCAAAAAGAACGGAAACCAATTTATTATAATAGTAATTTTTTTTAATAGTTAACCATAATTTAAAAATAAAACTAAAATATTTAGTTTTAAATATTTTGTCATGTAATTCTATTGTGTTATAAATGTTGGTTCCTAATGTGGAATCAATATTGAGTGCCCATGTTTGAGTAATTGTATAAGGATTGATTTTGTGTATCATGCTTGATCTGCTGATATTGATACTTGAACAAACATGTCCCTTTCATGTCCTAACATGAAGAAGTGATGATAGTGTTCCATTGTTGTGCTAGCTGTTTCAGTCTGTCTTTTGCTTTCAGAGAGAGAACAAGTGCAAAACTAGTGAAGTTTCTTTTTGTGATCTCACTTTAATCACTTTAATACTAAATGTTTGATATTTACTCATTAATTTAGTTGGTTATGTTTGGTGTTAAAAAACTAAACTGTTTCAGCTATTTAGTAACAAATAATTGTGTTTTTAAGTTTAGTGAACTGATTTGAATTGAAGGTAACACTGTTTTACTATCACATTTAAAACTGCAGAATATTTAAAGTGATGGTAGTATGGTGTTGGTAATGTTGTTTAAGCTGATGTAAATATGGAAGAAGCTGGTGTATAAAAATTTAATGTATATTGCAATCCATTTAAACATACCGTACAGGTCATGACTACCAAAAAACATTTAAGGACAATAAATGAATACATTTTAAAATATCAGTATCTACTCCTGTAAAGAACAAGCAGTTGAAAGTTTGGGTTTGATTGGTGTAACGCAAAAAGACTGAGAAAAAAGAAATATCCTGAAAATAAATTTTTAAAAGTACAGAAGCATTCAGAACTAAAATACTTGATTTAAGCCGCAACAATCCGGTTGAGCCTAACTATGACAGCGAGATTATCAATCAATTGAAAGAAACATTCAGTAGTACAAGATATGAAGGTTTGCAAATGCAAATTTTGATAACATTTCTTTGAAAGCGTGAAACAAATTGGAAAACACAAAATTCGGTTGTGTCATCGATACAGGAAATGAAGATGGTAAAAGTTTTCTGAAACCCTATGATCCATTAGTTTCATTTAAATATCCTAGGGTGCGACATTTTATTAGTGCATAAGACAGATGTCTTCGAAGTATATTCCACAACCAAAACTGGAAGTCTTACTTAGTTAGAAAGCACTAAAACAACGAAGAAACTGCAATCGAAAATGAAATAAGGAAATACTGGGAAGTATAGTTAAATAATCTCCAGAAAAAAAACTATATTTAAATTTACATAAATATAAAATATTAACACGCATGATATTAAATGAAATTATGGAAGAAGTAAATAAAAATAAATTGATAAGTTAAGTTTATATAGTAAGCAATGTATTTACATAATTAATAGTTGAAGTTTCAATAAAAAGTAATTAACACATGTTTCAAAATGTATTATAGTTAGTAGGCCTACACATTTTTTATAATTACAATTTATGTATTTTTAACATATCTCCTGATCCTATATTGGTCTCACGCTTTATGATGTACTCACTAATTCAAGCATAAAAACTTATATAATTTTTTTTGTGACTTTAGCCATGGCTGCCGCTAATGATGAGAATCTGGTAAAGCATGGAGTATGCATGTATTTCGGACTTCAGGAAAACTTACCGAAAAAAAAAATTACCGATTGCTATCAAAGTTTTGTACTTTCTGTATGAAAAAATGTATATATATATATATATATAAACAAATTACTGTATTTAACAAATAATATTTTAGTAACAATTAGTTTTTTCTACATTTATTTTAGCATATCGTCAAGAGTCTGCTGTGTCTATTCATGACAATAACTGATCAGGAGTACGCAAATTACAGATTTCTAAAATGTGTTTTTGTTCCCCTTTGTGCATAAAAACTATTTATAAATGTACAATATTGTGATTTATAAATAATATTTTAATTCAAGTTCGTATTTTCTATGTCTATTTTTCAGTCCCAGTGAGACTGCTGGTTTTATTTACAGACGCTAACTGCTCATTGGTAAACAGACGATCTCTAATTTTTATATTATCCTACGTTCTACAATTACTTTTTGTAGTTGTACATGATTATATTCTCTATAAAAAATTTTATATATATATATATATACACACACACAAAATATATAGCTACATAATTTTTACAGAAATGGAATATATTCAGTTGGTTGTGCTGAACTGACATTTTGTACCAGCAAAATCATTGTCTCGTACCTAAAGTTCGTGCATCACAGACCTCTGACCGACTCGCAATGGTGGCCTGCTCTATGGTCACACTGTGTTTGCAAGTGTTTGTTTTCTTTATTTATTTGAATTGGATACAAGATATTTTCCAAATATTACAGAAAGGAAGTTGTTAGGTATACACGATGTTTTGTTAACACATTGATACAGAGATAAAAACTAAAGAGCTTTAAATAGTGGTAATGATGGAATTGTCTCCAAACTTCTCACATATCGCTAGCGATGAAATTTGCTAAACAGCTGCAGCTTTTGAAAAGAGGTTTTGGGTAGTCACTCTGTCTAATTACCTAGTACTTATATGTATTTGTTTGGGTCTGTACTATAAATTAGTTGAAAATGTAGCTTGAATGTGACTCGTCTCAATCTTGAAACTAACTCATCTAACATATGCGAAATTACTGACTTAGTACAGTACAAAGTTAAGTCTGGATATTTTTTAAATTATGGCAGTTATCGTGTTTACAAGCTTGCTATATTGCATAAGTCCAAACATACATATATATTGAAAATTTTTAGATTATGGTGGTTTTGGATTCTGGAGGTCATGATTGAAGAAGAAAGTCTAAAAATCTCTTGAAAATTATTTCATAAGGACAAATGCAATATAGACAGATTTCTATGAAATCTACCTAAAATGACATTTTACTAGTTTTATTACTTAATTTACAATTGTCCATGTCAAACTGTAATTTAAGTATAATATTGTTTTATATTTGTGAATATGTCATAAGGAGCAACTACATTGGATGACAAATATAATGGCCAATACAGTATACTGCCAACTTAGTATCTAATCAGGCTTTCAAGTTGAAATAGCTTCAAATAAATCACTATTAACAGTTCTTCAACATTAGCCAAATAATCAATACTCGACACCCGGATTTTTCCGGACATTTGCCACGGTTCAGTGGTACAATACAATCATTAACACCTGAGGAAGAGATAATATTGCAAATTTCAAAACATAGTGTTACCCCTTTATCTAGAAAACTTACTGTTTAAGTACTTCTGGATTATAACAGCCAGTATTCTATTCAGTAAAGTACAGACTATTTAAAAAGTAAATTAACATTTTTAAATAAATTATTTTTATTAAATAACTAATTAAATCTTTTGTAAATTTTCTTTAAATGATTTTCTTTTTTGTTTTTAATACTGTTTTATTTCTCCTTTTAACCGTAGAGTACTAGAGCATGTAAGGGTGACGTTCTCTAAATGAACTCTCTGATCCTCCTTGCTGACGTGAGACACAACCATTTCGTCTCCACTGTCGCTACCAGCTACTCTTCTCTATTCTAGGAATTACTCAGTAAAGCCTGGAGATGTCAGTTGCCATTGAGGTGCATTGTGTTCAGAGTGTTTAGTTATTGTTAGACTCTACTTCTTTATTTTCTTCTCAGTGAAATATTATGAAGCGCCCACAGTTAACTTTAGCGAGTTATCTTAACATATTTCTCGTACTAAATGACAACATTAGTTTTCGTGATAAAGGAATGTAATGTTATTCTCAACACATTAATCTGTACAATTATGGACATAATTATATGAAAAATTAAGAGAACAGGATGTGTTAAAGGTATTGTACTGCAGTCATAGGAAAGCAGTCTGAATTTGTAGCATCAAATCCAAAACTTTCCAGAGTGTGCCTAAACTTAGTATGGGTTTCTCATGATTTTGGCCCTTTTCTGTGTAAATCTTTTAGAAATTTTGTGTAAAATAAGTTAAAACCAACTTATTTCATAATTCCAAGATCCTTGATTGCAATTGTAACTATAAATAACTGTATATTAATAAATAAAAATTCCCTTATTTACAAGTGTTCCTCAGTTACAAACTGTTTTTCAGGACAACTGAAGTCAAATCTTAAGTTTTAGAATAATTCATTTCATTATTATTATTATTATTATTATTATTATTGATATTCTTTCTTAATAAATTATTAATTTAGTAATGTACTTCATTGAATTATTGCTGTTATACCATTATATACTACCTATTTTATTATGATAAACTTGTACATTAAAACTATAAATAACTACATGTAATTGTGACCAAGCTCATTGTAAAAACGGTAATTACGCTATTCTTTTGCAATTGGTTTTTGGTTTAAGAATCCTTTTGCTTATTTCAGAATTGGGTTCAATAGTGCTTATACAATTTTGAATGTAAGTTTTTATTTCAAACTGCTGTGGTGATTCAATGTCTCATCTGATACATAAAAACATCTTCAGTATTATATTCAGTTTTGTTTACATTATTAATACATTTTCTTTAATATTGAAAGTTTCTGAAAGTATGCAAACTCACTTAACCATTTTATACTAATTAATAACAAAAATTGTTATTTGCTTTTTCATCATAAATGGCTATGTTGAGGAATTCTGTCACATTATATAAATTTCCGTTCGATGACTAGTACATTACCATCTAAATGATACTCATCATATTTTCCTAACTTTAATTTTTTTACTGCGAATTCAACCTTGGACATTTGTGTTGGTACAACTGATGGTCAAAGAAAACTTTTTATCAACAGGACATTTTGTAATTAAGTTTCAAGAAGTTAAGAAGTTTAGTTAAGAATCTGATTTATCAGTTATTTACTTTTACTTTTCTTAACTAATTTATGGTTTCAGGAATTTTGGGTGCTGAGATGACCAATGCTATTGAGGAGGAATCGGGTCGAGAATTTCACCGTAAGGAATACTTCAGTCATCCAAAATGTCTAATGGGCCATTATATGTAAAATAAGAGTGCCTGTATATACGTTCACAGAGGGGTGTTTTAGTTTTATTCACAGTGCTGTACGTTGTGCAAAAGTATTTATTATTTAATCACAAGTTACCTTAGACTAGTGTAGTTGTAACGATTATTTACTAACTGCAGGTAAAGTGTTTGGCTTTCCTAACAGAACGGGGTGGTGGTTACGTGAGACATAGAAGATGTTGGGGTGGAGGTGTTGAAAACTGTGACGCCACGACAGAGCAGCTCCTAAGAAAAACTCATGGATGTGAAGTCTATCTGTATGAAAGAAGCTGTGATTACTAGAGAGGCTTATCAGAGCGTTGGTGTCAGTTTTCCTATTAGTACAAATAATTCTAACCGAAAGATGCTTTTTTGACCTTCTATATTGTTTGTGATTTAGATTTAACAAAAATGTGATTCATTAAGAAACTTTTGCATAAAATTTGTTTATGACAATGAAGGTTGTGAGATATGGTACTACTTGAAAGGTTTATGAAATTGAAATCAGAGCTGAATGACTTACAAATATAACTTACCCAGCTCTTAAGTACTTATTTTTATAAATGATTGATCGATTCTACATCTTCAAGTACAGTTACTAATTAGTATTCATATCCTGTATAGATGTGTTGTTTTGTATCCTAAGGTTAATAAAAATCTTAAGGCTTGCTTGGCTTATAACCCAATACATGCTCTGTTACTGTACTTTGCATTGTTGATTTCAAATGCAATAACCATCTTTTTAGAATATATTCTACGAGTTTGAAAAATGTAGTCATGATCAAGCCAGTTTTTTTCTTCTTATGTGTTATTTGTTGCCTACACTTCTGTAAGACAGTTTTATAAAATCCTCCCAACCAATCATAAAAAAATCTACTGTTGCCTACACTTCTGTAACACGGTTTATCAAGTTCTCCATGCAATCGTGTAAGTTTACTTTTTTAAGACAATGCTTTTAATTGTATTCCAAACATTGCCACAAAATGTATAGTTTATTTCTTGTTCATCAATTTATTACAAAAGAAGAAATAAATTAAAACTTGTATTACAACACTATAAACACAGTTTTTTTCTGGCGTCTTTGTTTTCTGGGTTTTCTAAACCAAACTATTGGTACTTGACTATTTCAAAGTAATTTCTTAGTGATGTCACTATTTCTTGTTATAACACAGAAAATCAAAATATTAACTTGAATAGGCACTATTGGAAATGTCAGTTTCCGTGGTGTGGAAGATACTTAGTATGAAGCAGTAGCATGACACAAACGACCTGTTTGATTTTGTGTTTTGTTTTAAAATTGTATTTTTGCTGACAACCACAATAATTGTTTACACTTGAACTTTATCAATGTAATCATTGTATATATTCACGGCATGATTTGGGTGGTAGTGGCATAAAATAATTCATTAAGGAACATGCAAGTCCAACTGCACCTACCAGTTACCAGTCACAGGCTTGGTCTGTGTTTTATGCATGTTTTCATTCTAGCTTCTATTATACAGGTCACAACAATTTAATTTTCTCCAAGCAATTAATGACACGCATCACAGTATGTTTTATTATTGGGCTTGATATAATTTTGACCACATCATTTTTAATATGAATTTACAGCTAAAAGCATGTTTGTACGTGAGGCTTGAAATCTTAATATGATGGTGTGATTTGTCACATCAGTTGAAGCTAATTACATTACTATAAATTTCATCTATTAAAAACAAGGAGAACGAATGAGAAAATTCATTAATGTATGTTTAAATAAAATTATAACTCCTTGTTTAGTGTAAGGGACTATGATTGATCATGTTGTTAATTTTAAGAGGTAACACAAAAATATTGAAAACATAATATGGTACCAATATTTTGTTGTTTTTAACTGTAGTGTCAACACATTGTGTATACAAAAATAGGATCTATTTTTATCAGAGTAAATATTTATGATAATAGTATTAGTATTAAGGTAGTATTGTAGGTATTAAACATACAACATGGTTTGTTTCTCACTTTTAATAATTAAAAACTCCCAACATTTCATATAAAGAAATAGTGTCTATTTTTACCAGAGTTAATATTTATTTATGATATTAAGTATGTATAGTAATAAAGTGAGTCAAACACTAGTTAAACATAATAGAGGAAGTTTTCTCCAAGTGAAATAAGGTACAAATATTTTATTTAGATTTGTTTTAATTTTAGAATTCTCTTGTTTTAGGAGAAATCGGTGAATAATTTGTTTTGTTCCAAACATAATACATGTATTTCTAATTGAACATAATAAATCTTGCTGATGTTTTAACAACTAATTAGCTTCTAAATATTGTTATCAAAACTGAGGAGGTCATAATTTCTTGTGATCTGTTTTATTTTTTAAGTTACCAAAATAACCTGAATTGTGTGTGCTGGTTGTCATCAGAGATTTTCAGTCAGAGGTTTTAGTGCTATTTAACCCATGTTCAATTAATTATAGCAAAACACTGTGACATGTGGTTTGTACTGTAATTGGTAATACAGAACAAGTACTTTTTTTAATACCATACAATACACCAGTCTTATTGGCTAGTATCTACATTTAAAAACAGTTTAGTAACAAAGTAATAAAATCAGTAATCTAAGTTCCTATGTCGGCTTTATGTGCCTTACGCACAAACCTAAATTTAAATAAGTTTAATAATACAATAAACCTGTTTAATGTTTGATAACTATACCAGAGTTGTTCCTAGGCTGACATTTAAACCATTGTAATATGAGAATTGCTCTATCATATATTATAATAACTAATCAGTAATTCAGTATTTTAAATAATATGAAGTTAATGTAGCAATCACATCCGAGGAAATTTATCCAAATTTCACATAAATTCTTCACTATTCAGTCTAATGATGAGATGAAGATCAATACTATTTGAGACCCGCAAATATAATTATATTTATCTTAATGTGAATAACATTGTTAATACAATTAAACATTTGTGTTGATAAAGTACAAGGTTAGTTTACTGTCTAATTTTTCTTCTCAACTTCAATCGCCTAACAATAGAGATGCATCAGTCTTGGACACCTGGTCGAATCCCTCTGCGCTAAAAAGTAGTTCCTTTATCATAACTTGCCTATTGTGAATGTTTCTGCCTGGTACTCAAGGGGTCCAGGTCCCGATTGTCTGGGTCTAGGTCGGGTACTCTTAGGGCACTTTCAGGTAGAACCTATCTGGCTGATTGTTTAATCTGAGCCAGTCTACAGTTTGGTATCTTAAGTCACATGTAAAAAAGACTGAATTTCCTACACGAAATTGTAATTGTAAATATTATAGTTTAAAAATATATATTTTACAAATAAGATGTTTTTATTTTAGTCATTACAAAGACTGTTGCATTTTTTCTCTGTAAAAATGCCCTAAAAGTTAATTTTTTAGGTGTTTCGATTTTACTGCAGAAGTAATATGAAAAACACTCAATTAAAAGTTTGTGTATATTTATATACTACACTCACGCATTTTACACAATCACTAATTACATAAACACACATTCATTTACTCATGTTAAACAAAAAATGTAAAATTATCAGGTTAATTGGAAACATAAAAATAAGGTTATAATATACATCAGATATAACAAAATAGTAACTGTGATCTAGTGGGAACTACTTGAAAGTGTTTTTTATCCATTCCGTGAGATCACATTCATATACAGGTGAAAGATAATTCATCTCAAAACATTTCTGTGAAAACTGCTTAGCGCCATAGCGCTTCTCTCATGGCTATCGGGAGTACAAGTAGGCAAGTAGTGCGCTTTTGAATTCATTACGGATTACTAGTCAAAGGGTTAAATGGTTTTATATGTATATAGACTGGTGCATTTTATAGTATGACAGGTACTTATATTTAACGCTAACAAATTGGAGCTGTGACTTTAGAAAAGACAATGATACGTTGAAATACATAAAAACTGTTAAAGCATGAAAATGTATAGGGATGGTTATGAAATCATTATACTTTGCACTAACTCAATAATGTTTTTAGTATGTTCATAATGTGAGTGTATCTTCTAAGAAATAATTATTCGGTTTTGAATAATTTGAAGGATTTTTATAAATATAGTATTCAAATCCTATTGGTTCAATTTTAAGATTTGTGTTCAAAATATTTATTTTCAACTAATTATTGTACCAAGTTCTTTTAATGTGGGAGGACGTCGAAGCCTAGATTCATAATTAATTATAAAGTTTCATAATATTATCTCTTTCAGTATTTTTGTTATAATTTGAATTTAAAATACAGGACCAAATACTAAATCTTTTCAGTCCCAGTCTCTATTCTCTAGTTTATTTATTTTAATGACAATCCATAATAATAAGTTTAAATTATTATTTTAATTCCACAAATATGATGACATGTTTATTTTTAGATAATATAATATGTACATTTTCTCACTCCACAGTTTTAAGGATCTATTTATAATTTGACTTGTATTTTGAGGCAGGTGTGGGTAGACAGTTGGGGTTTGATACTTTGTTCTGAGACAAAGTAAACTTAAAAGAGTCTCAGAATTAAAAACAAAATACATACAAGTGTATGGATTTTCTGTTTAAATAATTTTATTATTGTAAGTAATTGAATTGAATAAGTTTACAGAATTTCATATAACCCCTTCCATCTTTTGCTGATAAATATTAAATATCTGTAAAACTCGGAAAGTAGTATTATTACTTCAATACTAATATAACAAAATTTTAAAATTCATGAAAGTTTTCTTTTGACAATTTAATCAGATGTTTGAAATCATTATTATAATATTGGATTTTGTAGTATTTTAGATGCTACTGAAAGTATACTTAATTAATACAAATATACTCAAGAGATAAATTAAATAACACTATTTTCAATAAGAATAAATATTAATTGGAAACAATATAATAAGCTAGTTTTCTCAGAGTACTCAATTTAGTGGTTAAATTATTTCTACCTTTAACATGTGTATAGAACAAACATATTAAAAGCTATTGAGATTACTGAAAGGAGTGTAAATCAGGAGGTAAAGGTTTGGTGATAGAGAGGACTTCAAGAGGTGTATTTGTGATCTCAACAATCTGTTCCCACACCTGTCTGTCACTAGTGTTCATTGCATTAAGAAGTGTATGATTTAATAAGCTGTTATGTGATGTAGCTTTTGTTAATATTTTATAACTGTAATGTGGTTAAATAAATGAAAAGGAAATTACTTTAACAGTGTTTGGTTTTCATAAACCTCTTTATTCTTTTGTGTTATGTAGAAGATAGGCGGTAAACTGTGAAAGAGTGTTTTAGGTAGGTGGTAGGTCATGAATTGAATAAATTTGATGTTTTAACACATATGCTCCCAGGTGGCAAATATAATATGTCAGGTGGTTTGTTCCAGTTAACCAACATTAAATATAAAAGACCTTACCAAGGTACAGCCATACTGAGTTCATAAACCAAACTTTAAAGTAGATTGAAATGTTTTTTTCTTGATAGAAGTAATGCGTGGTGTTATATTACTTTATTTAGAAACCAAGTAATTGTTTTTTATTTATAACCAGTAAGTGTTTTTACTGGTAGAACACATTATATACTGTTTGTACCACTTGAATTATAGCAATTAAAACTGTTTGAATATCAGTTAGATATTAGATCAGCAGACAAATAAATTTACCTCCTATAAATCAGCTATAATTATAAAAATCCGGGTAATAATCTTTGGAGTATATTTTTTATACATTTAGGTTACAATTTTTTCTGGAACATCACTTGACAATAAGAAAACTATAGTAAAAATATAAATTGGTACCAAATTACAAGTTTCAACATGACACTACCAGAAACGAATTGCCACAAATCTCTATAGACTATATACAAAGTTTGACCAAAATAATTTTATAAAGAGTTGAGGGAACTCAGGGGGACACATTTAAGTAATTGGCCTTTTTAACACCAACCAACACATTTATTTGTGCCACAGGGCTGTGGTGAAAAAACTTTATATTTTCTTCTGTATCTTAGAGGGTATCATGCACTTCAGCTTGTCTGGTAAAATCTTGTAATCCTCTGGACTCGAGGTGATTATTTCCCATACAGTATTTGCTCTGTTCTTTAAACAGATGGTTACCTGGAGTTGAGGAGGTCAACACTCTTTATTCATTTCTTTATTTCAGCTAGTCAGTTATAACCCTCTGGACCTCCTGATAACAATTTTATAATGTGATAAATGGTGTTTTCTCCACCCTTGGGTATATACAGGAGGTAAGGCTGGTGAAGCCCAAGCCCCCTTGACATTTGAAGATACAAACATATTGCACCTTATAGTTCCTGTCTTTGTCAAGGATGGTTGAATACTGTTTATTTCATTCAATGACTGACATTTCAATTAAACAAGTTGAGTATTTTGATTTATTTTTGCTCTTGAATTAGTCTATTTTAATTTTTACCATTAAATTGTAATTTATTGCTTATATATTTTCGATAAAATCATGCCAATTTTGGACTCGCACAAACTTAGGTAAGCTCACCTTCTACCCTCACTTCTCCCACCTAGGCCCATGTCATTGGTATGGTTCTCCTAGAAAGTAAAGAAATTTGCCGAATGATGAAATCAGGAATTTTTGTGACAATCATGATAATTTTCTAAATCATCTATTGAGATCCTAGTAAAACTGCACGCTACATATATTAAAGTATCTAATATAATTGCAGTCTTCAAGCCAAGCAAAAAGCTAGAGGAGACAGAAAGCTATCACCCATTAGCATGTTTTTTGTTATAAGCTACTTGAGAACTCCTGCACGCTCGACTCTCTTCCATTCTCAATCCCTATTGAACAAGCTGGGTTCAGACATAGATAATATTATTGAGAGGAATTATGATAGAAAATTTACCATCTTCTTGGATTTTACAGCTACTTATGACTGTCACGGACAAACTTTCCCCTACTGTACTGAGATGACTGACTACTCATTATGGAATGTGTCCAAAAAAATGAAACAACCTCAATCACCAACACTCTTATTTCTAAGCCTGGCAGTACTTGAGCAAAGAGCAAAATAGAAAAGTAGAGTTGTTCAAACATTTTGAACATGTTCAAACCTAACTCTGTTGATAACAACTATGGTGAAATCTCTGTAACAAAAGAGTTCCTTGAATCGCCCAACCAGCTTTAAATGTCATAAATTCACACCTTCGGAGGTGAAGGAAACAGTAAGAGAGCTGAATACTTAAAGAATCTCCCTTTTATGAGCCCAGTTCAGGAAAGTAGTTACTAGAGCACCTCAGAAAAGTAATTATCTTTATAACTAAATTGTGTAATGCCATTTTGAGATTTGAATACTCCATCTCAATGGAAGGTAGTAAAAAAAGTTATCCCGAAACCACCTCATCAGGTTTCTTCATTCAGACCGGGCTCTGTTTTTGTACACATTCTTCATAACAGATATGGCAACGAATCAAGTGACCAACACTGCAACCTTTTCGGATGACACTGCAGTCTGGGTTTCTCATAAAAACCCAAGTAAGGTCTTATAGATCTTGTAAAATATTTTGAATTCAATATATGATTGGTATGGTACAAACGCTGGAGAATAATAGTAAATGAAAATAAATCTGTGAATGTTACATTTACTCTTAACGTGGGAAATTCTTGATATTTTTGTCTTTAGCAACATTCAACTAACTCAAGAAAATGATGTCATAAATTTGGGAATCCACCTCGATAGGCAATTAACTTAGCGAAACCATATTTAGAACAAAAGATTGCAGCTAAATACACACTAAAAGAAATCTTGCTGTTTGGAAGAACATCACATCTGTCTCCTGAAATTAAATTGTTACTGTACAAAGTTGTTTTGAAACCTATATGGGATTCAACTGTGGGTCACCGCGTATTTATAAAACATGAAAATAATCAAATGTTTCCAATCCAAAGTGTTGAGAATAATACTGCAAGCTCCAAGGTTCGTTTCAAATGCGGTCATTCAAAGACATGCAATTGCATATGTAGAAGAGAAAATCTCTCTTTAGTTACGCTACCTAACTAAGCTGCATGGAAATCAAAACAATCGTGCTTTGAACTTACAGACAATAGTGAGTATTTGTGTAGTCGGAAAAGGAGCGACTTCCTTGATTTAAGTGATCGTTTTTAAGTTATTCATGTTGGTTAAGATATTTGAACACTAATTAATAACTGAGGCGCTGTAGACCAAAATGTTCTTTATTCACTTTTCCAAAATGTTGCAAAATGGAGAATTTAATTTTGTTAACATTTTTATTTAATTTACTTACAATTTAAACCAAAAATGTATTAAGGAAAGTATTTTAAAATAAAAAAGCACTTCACAATAATGATTAATATAAATTTTAAACAGAGAAAGCAATTGTAGAAAGGACAGTTTGTAACTCGAGCCTGGATAGAGACGTTTTGGAAATGTAGGAAGCCATTTTTGTAAGGATAAGAGACTATTTTTTTAATACATTAACTCAGGGATAGAATCTCAAAATAAATATCCTACTAAAAGTAGAAAGTGAAGAAAAGTCTGTTTAGGATGTGAAGTGGATAAATCCAAGTCTCTACTCGATTTAGATATTCTGTATTATAGTCTTTCTGATTTTTATGTTATTTATTTACTTTGCCTTTTTAATTTGCTGACTTTCATTTTCTACATTAAAATATTTAAGGTTTTTAATATTTTTATTAACCGAATGCATTCAGATATTCCATGCTCTGGTTTTGTATCTTTTCCAATGTGTCCAAATCCAATGTTCTATTCTGTAGCAAAACTACTTCTAAAAGGTATATAGTCAATTTTAAGTTCTTCGTCCTCAAACGAGTCATTATAATTTTTCCATAGCTTTGTTATTGTTATACTCGTATAAATTGCTAAATTCTGCTGTGTTTCCTTTGAATTCTGACATTAATATGACAATCGGATCTAGATTCTTAATGAACTGCCTTTCTGCAATTTTGCTATTTTCTATTTTACTTGGTCTATGATCACCTCCACGTTTTTTAGCAGCAAATTCCCCACTCATAAAATGACGCTTACAAACACGTTGAATGTACATTGAGTTTACTCTCAGTATAGAAATGGTTTTTGGCATCTTTGAGATTTTGCCCCAACACCAACTGGAATGTAATACAGTACCTGTTCCAAACCTGATTTTCTTGTTTTCTTTCTCTCATGGGTCTGCTACGTTTAGGATGCGCAATGTAAAAATGTTTTAACATAAAGTTATCTTAGCAGGCTGTGATATCTGTGGTATATTATATATATATATATTATAGTGCAGGACTATATCGATTCTTACAGTGTAAGTAATATGTTAGCAATAGATATTGTATGAATAAATCCTATTGGCCAAGGGATGACGCTCCCCCCTCCTTGTCCTACCACCACCTCTAAATACCTCAGTCATCAACCGTCACCTCGATGCTCCGGTCCAGTATGTGATTCCCGCGGCCGTTATTGTATGCTAAACGTAGTTTCATTCACCCAGTTCCCGTTGAGTAGTACAAGATAGTACACAGGCCTTGTATTTTACAGCATAAAGCTCTAGTGGATTTTACGTATATCTTGCATTTTCGCAGTATTACATCTAAGTGCCATTGAATACCTTCGTGGTCGCAATTAGGCTTTTGGGCAATGATATGGGTAAACTTCCGCTTTCTTAAAAACTTTTTTGGCCAATTCTTGTGGATTTCTTGTTCTTTTCCAAGGGTACCTTTCCCAATCGTAAGCGATGGTTTACTTACTTACATACTGACTATACTTACTGCTCATCAGCTTACATTTTCTTTTTCACTTTAACAAAAAGAATAGCCATAAAATAAGTCATAAGTACCGTACCGTACTTGAAAATGTCTCTAATTTAACATTATTTAATCTTTTAATAACTCGAAACTAACAAAAAAGATCTACGCATTTTCGGACAATTCGTAGCCCGCTGCTCATCATTAGTACCACTTTAAATCCAGACTTTCATGTTTACAAAAATATCAACAGAATTGTGAGCAATAATAAAGCTTTAGAATCTCATATATAACAGCAACACTTTTTTGTACAAGAAGCACTTTGGAAATGAAGTGGACTAGATAGTACCTCTGCAGAAAAGGTAGAAAAGAAATGACATTTTGGTTCTGAAGATCAAAAAATATGACTCCATGTTGGATCTGGTTTGTTGTAATAGAGATATTTTGAAACTGAAGATACATTTAAAATGAAATTTTAACACATAAAACTGACATTTCGGAACTATTTTTTTTTTTTAATCTAAATGCCTTACGGCTGACTTGGCATTACACCATGAAGTCAATTTTCACTTAAAATAATGTTTTGCACTAGTTTCATCTGCTATTAAATTGCCTCCGATCATTATTTCACTATTATGCTATATGTTTCTTTTTATGGTTGTCAGAAATCGATTTATTTCCTTATACAATTTTTCATCAAAACTAGATAAAATTTTTTTTGAGTTTTTCTGAGGTATCATTATCAGGTATTCTTCTAATTTGTTGGAAACATGAGTTTCTTGCATATTCAAATTGTGGACATTTCATTAGAAGATGCTCCGCTGTCTCATTTACTCCTGCAGTACAATTTAAGCACAGAGGAGTGAAATAAAGTTTCATTAGATGAAGAGTTTTGTTAACTGTGACATGTCCAATTCTTAGTCTAATTATATTTACTATTTCCCTTCTCCTAAGTCTCATATCTTGGTACCATGGTAGTAAAGGACTGATAGGTTGTACACTCCTATACCACCTGGCCTTTGTTGTATATAGCAACAAGTTGTTTTTTTCATTAAGTATCTTCTTCTTTTGGAAAGATTTGAGGTCAGTTAATGGAAGGGCGATGTCTTGAACAGATATTCCATTCACCACTGCCTCTTTTGCGAGCTTGTCAACCATTTCATTATATTTCAAACCCACGTGGCTAGGTATCCACTGAAAGGTTATTCTATTCTTGGAGTCTACACAGTTTTTTTATTATTTCAAGAGACATGTTATCTTCTATTATGCCATCACATATACTTTGAAGTGATTTGATGGCAGAAAGAGAATCAGTGCAGATTAATATGTCACAGTTGGGGAGGTTATTCATAAGCTGAGAACACATGTATAAGCAAAAAGCTCAGCTGTATAAATCGATGCATTTGGTGAAAGTTTATATTTCTTTTCCACATTCATTTGTGGTATCAAAATTGCTGCTCCTGTACCTTCACCTGTTTTAGAACCGTCTGTAAATATTTTGATCCTGTCTCTATAGGTTAAGTTGATCATTTGGTTAACTATCTGTTGGAAAACTTCCGGAGAATTATCTTTCTTAGTTAAAATTTTATCATATATTGTATCATTAATCTGTACAGAAATGTTTGCTAGTTGAGGGGGAAATTCCCAATCAGTAGATCTGAATTTTTTCTTATCCATTTCAGGAAAGTCTGGGATGAAGTTAACCATGGAATCTATGGCCTCAATATAGAGTGGAGTCTTTTTACATTTCCAGTAAGGGTTGATGTTGATCAGTAGTTGTAGGTATAGGCATCTGTATCGATTTTGGTTATCAATATCTGTGATAGTTTTATACACAAGTCTTTCCGTTAAAACTTTTCTTCGCAGGTTTCAAGATTCTACAGCTGATTCAGATTGTAAGGCGATTATAGGCGATGATTTGAGGGCTCCTAAAGCTATCCTTAGAGCTTGGTTTTGAATTTGTTCTATTTATAACAATTTTTGTTTTGAACAGTTCCCAAACAGAAACGAGCAGTAATCAAGTTTAGATCTAATTAAGCTTTTATAAACTGTAAGTGCGAAATGAGGATTAACACCGTTTCTTCCACAGGTAATCATCTTGATGATATTCAGATCTTTACTGCATTGGTTTATTAAGTTGTTTATGTGTTCATCAAATTTTAATTGATTATCGATCGTTATACCGAGAATTTTAACTCTTGACTCAATTGGGAGTTGTTGACCTTCAACTTTAAGATTTATAACATTGTTTATCCTCTTCTTTCTAGATACAACCATAGCTTTGCATTTACTCACACTTAAACTAAAGCTCATTTTATTGAAAAGGTTATCAATATTTTGTGAGTGCGGTCTGCATTTTAACCATTACTTGATCGATTTTCTTATTACTTGAATACAAAGCCACATCATCAGCATATTGTAGGGATATGACTCCTTCAGGCAAACAATTATTTATTTCTGCCAAATATAATGAGAATAGCAATGGGCTCAAGGTACTTCCCTGAGGCAGACCTTTAAAGGTCACTCTAGATATGATGCCTTGGTTTGAAACCAAATTAAGCGATCTACCCACAAGCCACTTTTGACAATGAATGATAAACTTTTTGGGAAGACCATAAATGTACATTTTTATAAACAGATAGGGTAAACTTACACTATCATATGCACATGATATGTCTAGACTTGTTAATATTAATGTTTCGTTAAAAGTTCGAGCAGTTTCCATATCCAGTATTAGGTTTAGTAGATAGTCGGCGCATCCTTTGTTTCTTCTAAATCCATACTGAGTTGAGGGAATCAGATTATATTTCTCTACATACCATTCTAGTCTTTTCTTTATCATACCAGTCATCACCTTAATAAAAACAGAAATCAAAGAAATCGGGCGGTACGATTCCTCATGATCTTTCTCTTTACCTGGTTTAAGTAGAGCTATGACTTTTATATCTTTCCATTTTTGTGGTAAGCTTAGGTTGTCATTCCAAATATTATTTTATATATTCAGTAGTACGTTTAAGGCCTCCTCAAGTAGGTGAGTTATCATACTATAGGAAATGAGGTCATTTCCTGGAGCAGTGTCTTTTTTTCTTTGTTTTAAGAACTGCAATTAACTCAGTCATTGTGAAGTTTTCTTCAAGTATGTGATCTGTATTCTTTATTTTTGGTGTGGAGATCTCTTCAGCTTGTGGAACGTGATCTGGGACAATGTGTTTCATAAACTTCTCTGCTAGGTGCTGGTCTTCTATGATAAGTGATATTTCATTATTGATTAAGTTTGTTTTCAGTTTTCTTATGACCTTCCACGCAAATTTGCTATTTTTTTTCTCACCTATGTTTGCACATAATTTTTGCCATTCATTCTTTTTTGCCCTTTCGATTGTGTCTTTAGCTTTTAACTGAGCTTCTTGATATTTTTGGTAACTAACAGGGTTCATATCCATCTTGAATTTCTTAAAACTAAGCCTTCGTTGAGCAATTGCATGAGAACATTCAGCAGTCCACCATGATTTTTGTGTAAAGCCTTTTTGGTTACTTAAACTAGGACTGTTCCATTCGGGTATTGATTTATCTGCTGCATTGTTCATAATTTTTTCCAACATTTCTATTTGGATGTTTAAGGACTCGTCGACAATATTTTTCACATTTTCTTCCACTAATTTTGAATATTTTTGCCAATTTGCTTTCTGAAAGTTCCTTCTTGGTGTTTCTACCTTAGATGGTGAATGTTTAACTGAATTTAGAGTCATTACTATTGGAAAGTGGTTGCTCCCCATCGCATCAGATAGGACTTCCCAGTTATCAAGATGTGTGTAAAGTTTAGGGGTTAAGAATGCTAGGTTTATGGTTGACTGATTATGAAATAAGCTCGGAATGGTAGTGAAGGAATGGTCGTTAGCCAGTATAAAATTTGAGTTACTGAAATTCCTAAAGATGTCATTACCTCTTTTGTCAGGTTTTTTGCAGTTCCAGAACTGATGGTGAGCATTAAAATCTCCACAAATCATTGTATTACCTTGATCTAAGCTAAAAATATACTCTTGCCAGAAGGAGCAATTTATTGGTTTATTGGTACAATATACGTTGTATATATTTAATGATCTAAAAGAGTTTGTTATTGTTATGCCTAGGATTTGAATATTATTCTTATTATGTTCTTTGATTATTTTGGCGGTCAGAGAGTTATGAATAACGAAAGCTACACCTCCATAACCATCTTCTCTATCAAGTCGTAATATTCTGAAATTGTTATCTCTGATCGTATCATGTGGACAAAGCCATGTTTCTTGTAGGATTGCAATATGAATCTTATTTTTTTATCATATATTGAATAAGTTCTGCCAATTTTTGTTTGATAGACCTTAAGTTCCATTGAATTAAATTTAATTGATTATTTTCTTTTCTGTTCATTGCAGAAGTTTCGTGGATTAGGACCAAAAACACTGTCTTTGGGGTCTATTTGTTTGTTTCCTGATTTATTTGATGTGTTTTTAGTATATGTCTGGATTATATTTCCAGGTTTTTGAGACTCTAATAAATCTTTAAGAAGCTGTGCCAGTCAGTCATCTACCTTTTGTTTATTAATGACCCCTTCGCCTTGTATTTTGGTTCTCAATTCTTTAATTTTGTCATTTAATAATTTTTTTTTAATGTCCGCTATTTGCGGGCGTTGAGCGTTCGATTTTCGGATTTTTGTTTGCAGGTTGGTATGATATATTGTCGATACTTGAACTGGAGGTCCTACTATATGATTTTTCAGACAAGTTTTCCTTTGGTTTGACAAATCTTGGTTTAGTATTGATAGGTTTGTCAAGTGTTGTATTGCTGGGTTCTATTATATCACTGAGTCCTAGAAATCTATTACTTGAGAACAGAAGGGAATGATCACTGCCGGTAATTGATGGAGGTTGACTGTAGAATGCAGTCTGCTTTGTTATAGTTGCATATGATTTCCTCTGGATGCTGTATGGATTATGTTTTAGGTTATTTGTTGGGAAGTGTTTACTTGCCGTCAAAAATCTTCTCTATGGATAGACATCCTTTGCATAATGGTTTTTTGTCTCTCATATTCTTTGCACGACTTACTGTTGCTACTGTGGTTACCATGGCAGTTGACACATTTTTTGACTGTGTACATTCACCATTGTGAAACCTCAGTCCGCAGTCTCTGCATATCTTTTCAAATTTGCAAGGGGACTTAGCTACATGGCCATATTGAAAACAGTTATAGCATTGCTTGATAGGCAACATGTACCGTTCAATGGGTATTCGCACATAATTTAGATACACAAAATCTGGAAGCTGGTCTCATTCAAATGTTAAAGTCATGAAATGTGTGTCTGTTACTTGTCGGTTTATATACTTTGTAATTCTTTTGGCATGAACTATGGGATAGGGGGACTTACTCTCACTTATCACTTCTTGTTCAGTAATTTCAGGTTCGATATACGCAACCCCAGTGATTTCCACCTTACTGGCTGGTATAAAAACATTAAAATTCTTTAAATGAACACAATTTACTAACTCATTTGCCGAAAAGGCATCTTCACAAATCACAGTTAGATTTCTGCCTACTGGTTTAATATGGTCAATTTTACAGTTTCCATTTTTAAATATTTTACCTACCAAAAATGGGTTGATTTTTTTCCCGTCCCTACTTTGTATGATTACTTCATACAGTCCTTTGTTTGATTCGTTGTATAATCTCAACCGTCTAATGTTAGGTCTTTTTGCCACATGATTTGTGTCCAAACTGGAGGCATTGGGTCTAGGATTTTGTTTTGTTGGATTAATACAATTATCACCTTCACTGAACTTTCTTTTCTGTTGACCTACATAAGTAGTGTTATGGTCTGATTGTACTGTAACATTTTCTGCAAAATCATGATTGACGTTCGTATTTTCTATTTCTAGACCTATAATCGAAGCAACCGCCAGTTGAGTTTCCATTTCCAATTTCTGTGATTCAATATCTCCTGGTGGGGAGTTCGCTGAACCTGACATTTTGTCAGGACCAACCTACCGGAATAAATAAAATGTGTGTAAATGTGACGTATAATTTCGGAACTAAAAACATATTGTATTCAATTAAGAAAAATACTCGGAAACATAGAGAATAAAATTCTCAATTTAAAAAGAAGTGGATAAAGTGTGTTTATTGTTGTCTCAATTGTTTGTTTGATGTATCATATATACTTATTTTTCATGTTTTATGTATAGATTGTAAATCATAAATAAAGGTTACTGAAAAATACTGCATGAGCCTTGGCTTGATTAATTAATATATTATGTGCTGCAATCAAAATTTTTGTTCCTTACATGAAGAGCCACTCGTCCTATTCCGTCGATAGTGCCTGAGTAATTTTACGAACGAAGAAGTATAATGACTTATTATTCTGACTCAAAGTATTCTGAACACATTTCTGGAGACACATATGAGTCCTTGATATTAAGAATGTAAAAATTAAAATCATCTATCAAAGAGTTCTCAACAGTGATCTTTAGGAAACCTATGTTAATTAATGTGCCTTGTCGTGGTACATTAACTGGTCTTCTAATACATTTTCACGTTGGTTGGTGGCCATATTTCCCTCTTATTGCATTTCTTAATATCATATAATGTGTAAATTATTTAATACAATTTACAAGCAGGAAGGCTTTTAAAAGACCAGTATTTGGCATATAGCAACTTGTGTATTTTTAGAATTTGTCATAATACTTGTAAGTTAGTTACGATGGCAATTATGAGCCTTATTTATCATAATTAATAGGTTCTGTAATTTAATTTCTAATGTTCATTATATTCAACTTATCGCGGATTTTGGTCTATTATTAGTGTATTAGTGGAGTCTAGCTCTACTCTGGTGTTAAGAACCTAGTTAACTGAACGCTTTCTGCATTTTAATCGCTTAGAAAAATAAAAACCCTTATTATAAGTATTAAGGTCCACACGAATCATTTTAATTTTTAGTATAGTTTACAAAAATAAAACTTTGATGTTTTGAAATATATTGTTATACGTATTGAAATATCACACTATATACATATAACAGCTATGAAAAAATAAACAACTTAGAAACGTGAATTCCATGCTGCATTTATTACATCTGTTATGAGAAAGTTGCAATGCCTGAAAGCAGAAGCAAAGCAGCCAGCAGGCAGGCAGGCTAAAATGTTAGTTTAGAGTAGCATTGCTTGTATTGTGTTGGGAGTGTTTGGTTGTTTGAATAAGATAAGGTTGCTGAATTTTCCAGTAATATTCACGAAGTAATGTACTAAACCATGTATTACAATTTCTAATAGTAAGTTTATTAATCATTATTTTAGTGTAGTTTTTATTAGGGAATTAACTTAATAACAGTGTATTTATTGTATGTAGTTTTCTTTGTTCTAATCTATTTGTATGTATTCCTATTTCTCATATTTCAAAGTTCATTAAAATGCTATTAATAAGACATTCTTAAATGTATCTGGATTATAAGGTTCGTTCTTATTTAGACTTCTATTGCTGAAGACTATTGATTCTCAACTTTCTATTGAAGTAACCTCTGATTAGGCTAATTTACAGTAATTTAAAAGGACCTAGATCATAGCAGCAAATACTTTTGTGAATTAATAACTACAAACTTAAACCCTTGAGTTTATCCTATGTTAAAAAATATAAGTACTGTCCATGAATTAAGTAGGCTAGGTGATAGCTTAGGAATTGTATGGTTCTAGAAAAGTTAGCCTAGCAAGAAATCTCGCATTCAAATATGAAAAAATTATAGTAATATAAATTAAACCTTGTAACAATTTATACTGTATGTATAATTAACATATTTCAATAATATATGATCATGCAAAAGTATGCATTAATTCTATAATTTTGGCTATTTTAGATTGACAAATTTATTTAAGGAGGATCGATCAACTGTTTTTAGGTCAACCTGATCAATTCTTAAGTGAAATTGGCCTGATTACAGTAGGTCGCTGTTCACCAATTAGGCCTAGGATCATTAAAGGGCTGCAGTATAATAAGCGGCCACCTACACAATCAAATCAGAGTACAAAATGGGGAGACTTTAATAAGTGTCCTACACTCGTTATTCAAGTGCTATTATCGAACAATTCGATATATTATCCAACTTTGATATGTAAAAATCGTACACAATAAGAGTTATAATAAATTACCGTAACAAGAAGAATCTCGTACATTAGTTTTTAAAACATAAATTTTAAAATAACATTACAAAACAACAAAACCAACTATGGCCTAGACTTAGATATCAAAGAAACCTTACAATATTTATAACTTCCCAGCTCAATATCAATAAATAACCGCTTGTGTGGATTGAAAGAGAGAATTCTCCCCATGTGTTACCAGAAGCCAAACCCACATGTTGAAGCCATATTACTATAACTAATAAGTTGAAATCATATGCTAAGTTAAATAAATTGTAATATCGAATTAGCCTACGAATAAAACAATCGAACCATTTGATAATAGCAATAATACATTACAAATTTTAATAACAAAGGTAAATTTAACAATAACTTTACAAAATAACAAATCCAACTATGGCCTAGACGTACATATTAAAAATACGTTAAAATATTTATAGATTAGGTGCGCGGATTGCAGTGACCTAACTTAATGCTTTTGTGAAAGCAGTACCCAAACCCACATGTATATCTAGAAATTTATCACAGTTTTCTCATATTCATCATCATTTTCAAATTCTCAACAAATTAGTTCTTGCTGTTTATTGTTTACATGACAAATGACTGTAACTAATAAGTAGGAATCATGTGTTTTTTTAAATAAATTGTAATATCAAACTATTCATTCGGATATAAACAATCAAACAGTTCGATAAAAACAAATGAATAAAGAGTGTAGGCCGATTATTAAAGTCTACCCAATCTATTGAATACAAAACCATTCTTAGTGGCTTACAATTGATTATTGCCAGCTCTTTTTAATATAGCCTATTGAATAACAATATTGTTCTTTATCAGCCTAATTCTTGCAAAGTAAAATCATTTATTTGAGTAATGGCCACAATAAAATGGTTATGTACATATGTCATTTGTGTCACAAACTGCCAAACTATTTTCAAAATAATAAAAAGCAACTAAATGTTACGCTGTTATATTTGTTACATTTTAGAAATACACATAAATTATATAGGTTTATATTCATCATATTACTTTCTTAGATATAAAAACAGCTAAACTATTCTGTAATTTGAAATAGACCTACCTATAACGTAAATTAGTTTCAGTAATTTAGATAATTATGAACAGCCTATTGATTGTTGGTTCGATTGTGTTAGTGGCTGCTTATTACACTGCAGCATCAATACGTTGTATTATTATTTTCAGTGTCACACTTTTAAATAATATAAAAAATGAAAGTTTGTGAGTTGTAGTGAATATATATTAGAACTTGTTTGTCTTATTTTTAGCTTATCTGGTTACCAATCGGCATTGTTTTGTCTTTCAGCCCTTATTTTCTTTCAATCACGTAAGCAGTTTTGAGACAAAACAGTTTGTTTTGTTCGGTTGTAGTTATTGTGTTTTAGTCTTTAACTGTGTTGCCACTAAGACACAACAGGTGTTTCATGAAGAGCAAGTTATATCAGAAACATTTTGACTAGAATACGATAAGCTGTCTGTTTTTACATAGATGTTAAACGATACTGCTTCATTACACCCATTAATAAAATCAACTGATATTGATTAATTAATTTAATAGTTAACTTGTCATCTGTATACAACTAAACAAATTTTAAAATTGTAAACATGATATTTCAATAAGTAACTTCATTAAAAGAAAAATATTTGTTAAATTAAAAAAAAACTAATTAAAATAGCATTGAATGATGATAGCGTGCGGGTTTCTTGGTTTATATATTTTTGTTTTGTTGTTGATTTCTTTATTATTTAAACGATATTATTCCTATTACATATCCTAATTGTTTATTTGATGGTTATGGTTTCTTTATTGTTTATGATGTTGTGTCATTGTATATTTTAACCCTTTGACGTCCACGGGCTGATATTCTGGCTCTGGAATTATGTTTCTGAAGCGGCCAGGAGCCGAGCTCTTGGCACTGCAAAATCAGTACCAAAACAGCATCGCACCTATATATTCTTCCCTTCTTTTGATCTTTTGTTTGTAATATAGGCTACTATTAAATAAAATATAGATATCCTTTCAGTTATAATTATTTAAAAGTATTTTTCTCTTTTTTGGTTCAGTAGAAAGACTGAATTAAGAAGGCAGGGACATATCAAACGGTACTTTGGGATTATACCGACCACACCCAGACATGAATCGTTATTTCACATTTCGTTTCTACTGATTACTAGATTAGCGTAGAACAATATTTCGTCAATATAAAACAGGTATCGTCTTATCGCAAACCCCTCCCCATCCTCAGACAGAGGTCAAAGTCGAGCGTCTAGTAGATAACGTGATTGCAGTCTCGCCGCCCGTTCAGCTGGTGCATCGCTTTGTTGTACTTCAGTGTTTTACCTCTACATTTCTCCAAACACAAAAATTCAACAAAAACAATCATTTACCAAACTAAACTCTTTATTAAAAAAACACTAAAAACTTGTTTTTATTCTTGATCACATTCCGCCACCCAAAATGCGAGTGCCTCCGGCCATCAGCGCGGGCATTGACAGCACCTTCGGTGCTGCCCCGCGCTGATGTCGACGAAAGAAAAACATCCCTCGAGATAGTACCTATCAGTAAAATATCAAATTCTAGAGGGGCTAATCAGAAATATAAATTGAATTGTAATGGAAAGGCAATTATGTACCGTGCAAATCACGTGATGCCGCGCGGCCTGCCGTAATCAGGATTCTCGAGAAAGATAAGATAACAGCGATCACAATACCTGGAAATGCTTGTAAGTTTGTAATTTTGTAATTGAAGAGTTGTTTTTTCGTTCTATCATGTTTGTTTCTATAAATTTCTATTTTTGTGTTCTTCATACTAGTGTGGTCGGTATAATCCCAAAGTACCTATCAAACAAATACATTTTTGGACAAATATTTCCAAAGTATTCACATGATTTTTCTGTATTCGTGTGAAGATATTTATACTTTCATACAATAATAATGCAGCCATTCTTTTCAAACATACACCTAAGGGTATAAAAATTAATTACTGAATTTCCTAATATAACCATTAATAAAGCCTTTCAAAACATCTAATAAAAGTAGAACTGATAATATTTTGCATTAAAAAAAATTATTTTGTCATTTTCTTTAGCTTTGAAGTTGTAGCTTTCTTACTTGGTTTCCTTAAAATATTTTATTACCCTAGTTTTTAACAATCAAATATAATAAAAAGAACTAAATACATTGAAGAAAAAAAATGTATTATCACAAAAATATTGTATGCGTTTAATTAAGTAAAACTAAACAAAGATCATTAAGATACTACTATCCTATTTATAGATGAGTTGCACCAGTTTTTAGAGTATACATAAGTGATATTTTGAGGCTGTCCTTTATGGTAAGTAAACAGGATTTTTAATGGCTGGGATGTTTAGAAGCAAAACCGAATTTATGGTCTGGCCTTTGAAGGGTTAAATTAATCCTTTTAATTTCAAAACTATGACATAAATTTAATTTTTTGTAAATACATATCAATTGATAGTTTTGTTATCTGACACATGCTATGAAGTATCAATAACAATACTAAAAGATATAAACACTGGGTCTGCTTATTGTACTGTGTCCAACATTTCTAATGAAAGTCACCACCTTATCTCATCTTTCCTCACTCTAAATATTCCCTTTCTATAGTAGCCTACACGTTACAAGAGGAGTTATGAACTATCTTTGTTCAAAACATTGAGTGTCCCTAAAGTGAATAAATAATTACCTGATGAATATTTTGAATTTCTTAAAAGAACTTCACTTTCATTATCACTATATATTTCTATGTGCATAGTAAAATTGTCTTTCATCTGGCTATTCAGGATATACTGTATTGTGGATGTGGTATTTTAATAACATGTATATCATTTTATATCGGCCTATATGTTGCAAGTTATTTTACATTTAACTATAGTTTTTGAAACTGTAACAAGACACAAAATCATTTTTACAGTTTTAAATGTTTGCTCTTTGACTCTCTTGTTTCTTTAGAAACATACTAATATTTAACATTTTATGTATTATGGTATTATATAAAGTTTTATATTTTTTATGAATTTAAGAAAAAATCCTGTAAATATTGAAAACATTGGCACTTTAGAATTTCTTATAGACGCTCCTAGAGTTAATGTAAGAAACAAATTATCCTATTAAAATTAGTAATGAAACCTGAACTATTATTTCCTTCAACATATTTTAAAATAAATTATTTACACCTTGTTTTATCAGCCAAATATCAAACTAAAACATTAAAATAAGTAAAGCTATTAAATTACGGACTCCACTCTAGATACATACACAAGATAGAAAATTAAACATTCACGTTTTTACAAAAACGTTATTAAAATGTTTTATGCAATTTTAACTTCCACAAATATTTAAAATTAATTAATTTTAATTTATACACATTATTTATACATTTTCTAAACCCCTGTATGTGTGATTAGCTTATATAACACTAAACATTTTACTTCCACAAGATGTTTCTGAGCTGACAGAAGTGGCATAAAAATATATAAAACTCAGATTTCGGAAACACCCCCAAAAAACAACAAAAGTAATGTATACCTGTTTAATAATGTCTGAGCAATATGTAGCATTGTCTGAACCAAATATTGTTCACCAAATAGGTCCTTAAGTTTCCTTTTTTTAAGTGTACTGGTTTGTTAATGCAATCTAGAAGCTAGAGCAAATAAAGTTAAAAAACCTGAAAAAGCAGCTGTTTTCAGTTTTTTCAACTAATTTGCTCCAGCGTTTAAATTGCATTCACAACATGTTTTTCTACACTTAAACCTAGAGAGTCCATAATTTTTGCTCTGCTTATGTAACCATCTGTAAATTCAAAAATTATACCAGTAAAACACCATACTCAGTATAGGTAATATCACAAAGAGCCCTAATATCAGTCATGATCACTGAAAATTATTATAAAATTATATAATCCGAAGTCACAATACTTTAACATGTTTGATAACTGATTGTAGTTTATTTTCCAGAACCAAAAAACGGAACATAGATTAGAATTTTGATAAGTTGCAATTCAGATATACAATTAAAAATAATATACAATTTTAAAGAATTGATTCTGCTGCTTGGTAAACAATAAAAAAGGTATACAAAACATTTTATGAGTTAGACTCTTTTTAATAAGTAAACCATCCATATATAAATTAAAAGATATTAAATCCGTAATGATTTCTGAGGTACAAATTTCCCTTGGCAATACAATACAAAACATGGATTCTCATCAGAAAGCTTACTTCGCAAAAGTGTAGAGATATGAGGGTCCCTGAATGTTTTTTTTATGTATATAGAAAGTTTTTGTGCTAGACTTACCAAATGTTAGGTATGTTCAAAATAATCCCCTCCAGCATCACAATACGCTTTTGAAATAGGATTTTCCACTTGGTGATTTGTTTAAAGCTCCCATCCACTCAATTTTTTAAATGGACTTAAAATATTTAAGTATCTCATAATTAATTTTGGCTTTCGAAAAAAAGCAATAACATTGCAAATACTTCTTTCTCAGATTGAGGAATAACCAGAGACACATAATGCGAGATTAGGTGAATAAGTTGAACAAAATTGGGCCATAACAACTATCTTGAAGAATACCACGCACAATTTATGGAGTAGCAACTGAGAAGTTCCATTTCCAAGTTTTGTGACCTCTTTTCTGGTGCCTAAATAAGATCTGATGTACATACTACCTCCTCGCCAAAACCATGATAATTCATTTTCACAACTGGTCTTAAGAGATTCACAATTTCATTTTCTTTGCTGCTTTTAAAAATCAGGATTATTTTGATTATTTTCCAGTTTATAGGATATATGTCTGTTTTGAATCTTAAATTGAATATTCTAGTAATAGTTTTTATCATTATATCCGAACAATCCTTGAATAAATATTGTAATAAATCTAGACCTATGGTTGGTCTAGATGTTGGCACTTGAGTTCCTAATAACAAGATGGCTGTCCCACTCAGTGACCTGATCCATACATTAATCCCATTTTTACGAATTATTTTGACTGTACGTGTTAGAAGAATAGTACTAAACATAACTTTAAAAGTTTTGGAGGGAGTAATGTTTAATTCTTTGGATTGTCTTCTACATTTTTTTTATTTGCTTAGGGAAGTATATGAGGAAACCCCTCAATCCACTTAGTCGTAAAAGAACCTTTTTGTGCTTGCTTCCTGAAGACATACTTTTCAGGATGGGCAAGGGTAACAGATGGGGGGCTGCTTCTTTTAGAGATCCCGTGAGGAGTGATAGTGCATTCTATATCTCAGTCATGCCAACTTGGAAGAAAGGGAGACTAGCTCTGTTCTAGTCTCTTACAGGCAAAGTGGGTAGAGTACAGTACTCCCTCATTCATCTTTAGGTTGGCAACAGCCTCACTAAGGGAGGTCCACCCACTCCAACTGTTACTTTTCACAGTGAAGTAGACCTATCGATCAATCCTTTTACCTCAATATCTCGACATTTGCGGTTAGTGATGTGCCTCTCCTGAACATCCCTGCTGTTGCCCAGATATAAGTGACACACTGGTTTTTGCTGTACTCATTGTAGGTTTAACTGGAAGATATAAACCAGCCAGAAGTAAACCCTCCTGAGGACATATAATATCTACAGTTAAATTCCACTGTAGAAGATTACCTGAAAGATTATGGTCATCGCACACTCGAAGAGTTAACACAGCAGAAAATATCATTGCCATTTTAGAGACAACAGCACTGATTGATTGGTGGGTGTAGTTAGAAGGAAGGCATGAGGAAGTATTATTGTTTCCTTGTTGAGATATGGTTCTGAGTTACTAAAATCCATACAGGTTTTGAAGAGTAGCAATACAACAAAGTTAGAATTCTTAAATTAGAAGTTATATTTCTTGTGTAAGAGTTTTATACATTAATATTCATAGTATAGAGGTTTTATATTCTTTCGATGAGTTATAAAATTTTTGTTATAACGAATTTACAAACCTCATAATATTACGTGTTATGTTAATTTGAAGGTGATCTCATAAAATTTGTTAAGTCAGAGTGCTTTATAAGTTGAGTCCACTGTCCTGTATTTATTTCTATATATTTTAGTGTTATATGTCAGTGTTACTCTTTCAAACTAAGCGATTCAGATTAGGCACATTTCTACAAATAGATGTACCTTTAACTCAAACTGAAGCATGGAAGAATATTTTTTCCATTCTAAATATGTGAGGTAAATAGCTTGACAGGGATTTTGAGGGATTCTATATAAGCCTTTTTAATATGCTATTTTGCGGAACTGAAAACATTTTATATACATCAGTAGTAACACTTTAATCTGTACATGAGGGAATGTAAATTAACGTTATAATGATATTGTGATATATCCAAAACAATCTAGCATATTTATTAAACTGTGTTACAGAAAATATTGTTTTCCTATTTACTTATTTATTAGTGGTAAGAAGCTGGTTTATAATAAATGTTCAACAACTAACTAACTTAAATGGTGAATAACTACAAATTGCAATAATTTATCACCTAATCGAAGTGTAGGCAGGAAAAATGAGAAACATAAATATATCAATATATAGAAATAATAATAAATAGTCTTAAATACATTTATGGTGGGATATTAGTTTTAAAACGGCAATCTGTTGAATACAGCATTGGACACATCAGCAACAGGTGATTGGAAGTTGACCTCTGACGTTTATAAAAAGAGTAGTATATTACAGTCGTGACAAACAATGCATTAGAAAATAATATGAAGTTAAAAATATTTTTTATGAGGAGTTTTACCTCCCACTTAATCCCTTCTACGCCAGAATACAGGATTCTGAACAAGAGCATCACAAGGGACTAAGTTTATTCAAACTGATTTACATTTACAAAGAAGGTTTTCCAATAATAAATGTAATTTGAAACAAACATTTTTAGAGTTATTAAACTATAAATGTATTTCTTTACTATGCTTATTTTTGTGGTAATTTACTGGAAATTTATTTTACATAATGAAACCGTTAAAAAAACTGTTAAAACCATATACATAAAGTCAACGCTTTTGGTATGTTGAAGAACTAAAAAGGTATTATTTTTTTATGTTAAACGTTTTGAGTGTTTCAAAGATAAAATAAAAAGATATAGACTAAAATAAAACAATCTATGATATAATCATACACTCTCAAGTCCGAGTAGGGCCCTGGTTCCCACCACTTCACTAAATAGTGGTCCTGCACGTATTAACTAACAAATTATTTGGATGGACAAACAATATTTGACTGCTGTCTGTATAATGTTTATCTAGTAATTGTTGGTTGAAAATTTTTTATTATTTTACAATGTTATCGTGTTCCAAAAAGAGACAGAGAGTACTTGAAATCGCCAGTTTTCCTTTCAAAAAGCCAATTAATCTTAATAAGTCCAAAAACTCTCAAAACATATAAGATCCCATTACTCAATCATGTTATTTCCCAAAGGCAGTTTAGGTCAGAAGTAAGTGATTAATTGTATAGTTGTTCTGCTATTTACAATTTACATGTAAGTAGTTAACCAATTTAATAATAAAAAGCTAAACATAATTTTCTTGCAGATTTTGTTACCAATGAAAGTCGTACCAGACGGTGATCTCAAGTCGGCTACAGGAATAGCGACAACCTTTTGGGAACACAACAATTTGACAGACAAGGTAAGTAAACATTAATAGAAGCTGAACAAATTTGACAATTACAAGTGGGGCAGCCACATCTCATTAGCTCAAAGTTCACATATTTTGGTACCAGTCAAGACTTATCACTAAGCAAACTAGGCACTTGCATAAGTGGTTAGATTTAAAGGGTATGGCACTTGTACATTTCATTATTTGTAATCACTATAATTTTTATGTATTAGAATCTAAAATTAATTAATTTTCAACTGAAAAATAAAACTACACAATATTAATTAAAAGCATGATTATTAATAAAAACACTTAAAAACTATTCATAAAGAAATATTGGTGTATATTGCTTTATTTGTAATTACTGTACTATAACTGTTATATGTTAGAATCTAAAATTAATTAATTTTCAACTGAATTATTAAACTACATAATATTAATTAAAAGCACGATTATTGATAAAAATACTTAAAAACTATTCATAAAAAAATTTTGGTATAATAAATGAGGAACCACTAGTCTCAGGTGTGACATGGTCACGTGTTCACATGTTGCGTTTTGCTGTCTTTGTTCTAAATCAGAGGATGCAACTGGTGGTCTTTGAACTACAGTTGGCCTGTGAGTTTTGGGATGGCACGTAGAGGTTCTGGGGTATATATAGGGATTTAAAAAGAAAACACGTATTTAAGAAAATGCATTGACTTTATTTATCATTTTACATGTGCTGGAATTTTACATACGACGCGTCGATATGAACAGTACCAGAGAAAGTGACAAATTAGAATCAATTTACTGTCACGCCCTGTTGTGTGGTGGTAGTGGAGGTTCTGTATTATATAGTAAAGGAAATCTCTATTTTTAAGTTGGTATAAGCGAAATAAATACAGTGAAATTCATTTCAATAGGTTTTGTGAGTCTATATTTCTAACTTTTATTTACATTGTATGGTATTATTGTGCTTCCTTGTTTATATGGCAGCTAATATAGATTAGGTTCGTATTTATATCTGTTGAGTTAAATAAAGAGATTAAACCTCAAGCATCATTTCTACTGTTGTTTTCAGTATTGAAGTCTTAAACCCTGCAAAATTAACTGGGACGTGGTGTTTAGTTTTTTTGTTTAGTCACACACAATTGAAAGTTTTATTGCTTATTCTTAATCTCCTTTTTTTGTTAACCGTTTTGGTTGATTTTTGTTGAGTGTTGTTATAATTTTGTGTCCTTCCACAATAACCGAAAATATTTGTCCACTTCTCTGTTGCCTCATTACAGTTTTAAAATACCAGTATCCTCCTCCTCTTCTGTTGTTGTACTCTGCTCCAGCAATCCCGTCTTACTTCACATGTTATAGTATCTGTTAAATATAATTTCATGTTATACAGTTACTTAGCCATATCCATACTGGTATAAAACATCATTAAACACATCAAAACTTGTGTGATGCCTAGTCATAGTCATAGTCATAGTCATATTTCTTTATTAACATATTCTTCAAGAACAGTAATAGAGTCACAATGTTAACAAATTACATAATTGATATTAATAAATAATCAATACAAGATGTCAGAGCCTCCAATCTTCCTTGTTTACTTCTGTGAATTCTTCGATGGTGTATATTGGGTGGTCCACCAGGAAGTTGTGAAGACATCTTTTCAAGGCAGCTCCCTTGAGGTTTTTCACAGCTTGTGGCAGGAGGTTCCTCAGCTTCCTACCAATGTAGGATGGTTTTTCCTCGAAAAGTGATGTCCGATGTAGAGGTAGTGTGTAATTTCCTGCATGGCGTGTGTTATGTGTATGAAGGGTTTTTCCTGTTTGTACATGCAGTTGGTCAACGTGCAAAATTACTTCTTGTATGTAGAGTGCAGTAATTGTCATAATTCCCAAGGTTTTAAATGCTTGTCGGCTGCTTTGTTGGTGTTCGAGTTCCGCTAGGGTTCGGATAGCTTTTTTCTGCAGGAGTAGTACTCTGTTCAGGTTTCCTGCAGAGGATCCACCCCAAACAGCAAGTCCATACCTCACATGAGTTTCCACCAAAGCATAGTAAGCTGTTTTTGCTGCCTCCAAGTTGCCGATATATTTTATTCGGCGTACTACATATATACCAGTGCTGACTTTTTTGCAAACCTGGTGTCTAAATCTTGACAATCAAACCTGTCAGTTGTAACTTTATGGGCTGTGTTACAAATATAGGCTGTGATGTGCTGGGCTCAGATAATACAATAACTCCAATCTCCCCAATTGGTAAGAACAAACATATTTGTTCTTATTATTTATTCTTATTACCTGAAAGTTGATTTTACTTTTATCCCTATTGTGCTTCTGTCTAAACTCTTGTTTGTCTTAAGTAAACAAAACTATGAATTTTTATTTAGGTACAAACCATAATTTCTCATATTTTTTAAATAACACAATGTTCTGAATATAGCAGGAGGAGGGTTGTCTTTCTTTAGAAAACACATATTTAAAAATATTGGAAGACAGTCCTGTCATTATACAAAAATCATGTAGTTTGGATTTTTTTTGTTATAGACATATTTGATAAACCCTTACAAAAGCTCTAATTTCATAAAGTGTGCAATATTCCCATAACCTTTATATATATATATATATATATATATATATATATATATATATTTCATCTCCATTCTCCATTTCATATTTATATGAAACTTGAAGCATTTGCTTACCTTTTTGTTATTTTAGAAATTATTCATAGCAACTTTCATTTCTTGGTAAAACTGTTGAAAATAGTCCAAATTGGAAGTAGGAGATTTGATTTGTCGGAGGTTTATAACTTTAATGTTGGTATTTAGCCATGCAAATTTAGAAAAATTGGTTTCACATGCATTTTGTTCTCACCAAAAATCTTTGCCGTTCTTCCCTGCTCCATCGTCCTCTGATTCTATGTTATAACCTTTCTCCTTACTAGTATTCTGATTATCACTTTTTGTTATAAAATGTTTGTAATTACACACTTATATATTAAGTGATTGTTCAAACTGTTTTTGATATTATTTGATAAATCCAATTAAATAATTATGCGAGAGTACAGCTAGCCACCAGTGCTGTGAGGAGTGTGATCATGAAAATAATTCTGAGATCGCAGATAAATGGTTACGGAAAAGTACTAATGGCCATTTGACCCCTCGGCACATATTTTGAATACTTTATCCACAAAGGGTTGGTATAAATGTGTTATTTTGTGTTACCCTGTTGCAGTTATCAATCCAGCTGGATCGCTCAGGTGGAGGAGGGCAGAGGGGGGAGGGTAATGTTAATTGGGCTGCACATCTGCTGGAGAAACTGGGCGGCAGTCCAGCCATGCCTCCTACCACTGGTTAGTAGCTGTAGCATTAATTAGTGTAGTACTATAAACTTTTATTGGGCTAAGCTTTTGACAAATATTCATCTCTTGTGGTTTAATGTTATATTAAATGTATTATTTAATACAAGTGAATTAAGAACAAATTATATTTCTCATAATATTCGTAGTGTGTCTGAACTGCTCTAAAAATCGAAAACATTTAACGCATAGTATTAACACCACAACAGCTCTATACTGAGTGATCTTGAGTTGCTCAAGTCATCACCGCCCTAAGGCGTCTGCTGCAGTCAACTTGTTAAGGGTCTCAAAATGTATTTTTAAAACTCTTTAAATAAATGCCAATAAATAATGCTGCTTGACCAGATATTTTCAAAAGTTCGTCAAACAGTTCACCATTTGTTCATAATATTTAAAATGTTCAAACTCTTTAAAATTCATTTCAAATGTATGAAACTGATTTTGTACAGGGTAAATTTAGAAAGCACATTTTCTTCCTACCTTTCTTTGAGCCGAAATTCATTACTATGTAATCCATTATATGTACTATCAAATTTTTAAAATGGATTAAAAAATAGTGAATCCAGGCCAACTTTTTTTAGTTGTTAAATTGCAATTCTTCTATACAGACCAAAATAGGTACTAAATCTCTCCAATCAAGCTGATATTTATAAAAAAAATTACTGTTTCTGTCACATATGCGTTTAAATAACCAAACTAATGTATGATCAGAAACCTGTCAAACTACTTATTTACATTAATAAAATTTATATAAATGGCAATAGCCTAATTTAAGTATGCTGTATATATATATATATACACAGCCTACAGTCTGAAAAATCTAAAACTATAACTAATATTGATAGTTTATTTTATTTTATCACATCTGTATATGTAGTATCGATGTTTTGTAGGACAAGCCAGTGGTGGTAGTGGCTCAAACGTGAATCTGGTCATCCCAATCAACGAGGAATGTGGTATCAGAGATGTTTGGAATCATAACCTCCATGAAGAATTTCGTTCCATAAGAAACGTTGTTCTAAAGTACACCTATGTTGCCATGGTAAGGTAGTATGTTTTTAAAATCATAATAAAAGATATTTTACTGTAAATCATAAATCAAATTAAATGTACTAACATAATTCTCCAACTCCAGTAGATTTGGTATGTGTATTTAAATCATTCTTATAGTTGGATAGTGAATTTTTTTAAACAAGTAAACCAAGCTGCCGAACAAACAGAAATAATTTATTATTAACGAAAATATATATTGTTTGATACTTGTGGCTGCAGTTTATTGCTCCATGCCACAATGATTTGCTCACAAATGGATCCTTCATAGTCAGGAGTATTCTGATTTAGATATAATAAATCACTATAAGAAACCGGCCAAACCATCTCAAATAAAAAACAAAACAAGTGTGAAAGCAAGTGGAAACATGTTAAATAATAAAAATATCAAAATACAGTGAAATTAGCAAGATAATTGACAGTTTGAAAACTAAAAGCTCTATGGGAATAGACGGACATTGCCAACAAGTTCACTGATGACGATCTCTATCTAAATTTTCTGTGTTGGATTGTTTTCTCCCCATGGTTTTGTTTGTTTATGTTGTTATATATCCGTTTTAGAGATTTGGGAAAGAACTTATATGATGGAATGTAATGGTTGGCTAGGTCCACTTTACCCATATATTTGTTTTGACAGTATTGACAAGTTACTGATGGCTTTTGTGTGTATGTACTTGATTGTCTTCCTCCTTGAAATTACTTCAGTATCACTGTTGTAGAAATTACTCTACTTTTTTTCGTGGCAATAAGTCTGTCTCATGCTTTTTCAATTTTAGTTTATGGTTTACAGGTGAAAAAAGCACCCAAAGATTTGTATAAAAACCGGTCTCTTGAAAAGACATTTACATAAAATGGTCAGTGAAATATCCATTCAGACATAATATATATATGGTTTTGGATTCAGTCCCATGTTTATGATAACACCTAAGAAAGCCTTTATTTCCTCTAAGAAAACATTTTTTCCAGACCAGATGAATCTACGCCTAAGTGGTCTCTGCTTGTTAATATAATGGTCTATTCTGCAGAATGATTAGTTTCTGCAGCAAATTTATTTAGTATTTCATCAGTAAAAAACTAAAATGTCTGAAATGCTCACAAGTTTATTTCGATTAGGTTCCTTCTACCCACGTACTAAAATATAAGGAAAGTGTGGAAAATCAAGTCCATCATAAACAGTCCAACAGTTGTCATATCCATCTCCACCACCATTACTCGAGGTTGGGCCTAGGCCATCATCACTTTCACTTCATGGCAAAGTTTCCAATGTTGGCAGGGCCATGTTCACTTTCTTCATTACTCTATTCATCGTGGTTCTCTAACTCTGTAGTAACCTCGGAATCAGAAAGAAGTGAATTGCCTGGTAACGACATATTCAGTTGATAAGAACCAAATAAGATTGACACATCGACTAATAAAAACAAAAACAACAGCAAATGATGTTTGTTTTCGTTCAGCTATTGGTATTAGTTCCTTAGATAGCCGTGCTTTTGCAGTACCAATAGAAGACATTGCAGACAGGCTGCACATAGAAGAAAACTGACATCATGACGATGTTCAACATACAAGGTCTGTCCAAAAAGTATCCGACCGCAAACCAATAGGCGGCCGCAGCGTAACCGACCGGTTCGAACCGGTTATTGGAGTGGAGGGGCGAGCCTACTCCTTCCCATATTAGGCATTGAATACGATCCGGTCACTCAGTGAGTCACAGCACTCTGTTCCCTACAGTACTGCCGTATGTGTGCGTCGCATTTCAATATGACTGAACGTGTTGAGCAGTGCATGTGCATTAAATTTTGCCAAAAACTTGGCCATTCAGCATCAGAGACGATGCTGTTTATGGTGATGTGTCTATGGGCGATACACAAATAAAAGAGTGGTTTAGGCGGTTTAAAAATGGCCGCATATCAGTGGAGAGTGATGACCGAGAATTGCCACCGAGTAACGTCAGTTCATGCCAGATGTCAAGGTCGGATACTTTTTGGACACACCTCGTATGAGTGGAACGGCAAAATTACAATGTCGGGTGAGGTCCGACATACAAGTAGAACAGCAAAATTATGATGTTGGGTCAGGGTTCGATGTATGAGTTGTAAGGATTAAGTTCACTGGAAATGCTGTGGGTGAACCCAACGGTCATGTCTTTATTGTTTAATAATGTGTGCTATATTAGTTTCTGTTATATTTACTGTATTTTCCATTATAATATACTGTTTAGCCTCGAAATATTTCACAAAATCAACTATTTAATCCGTAGAGAATTTGTAGAAATTTTTTTCAATATGCCATTGGCCCCCCTTATTAAAATAATAAGTTTATGTCCTGACCTTGTCTGACCATAAATAGAATCAATATCTGTCCCAGACTTAACAAGAGCATCCATGTATATCTTCCTCTTGTTGCATATGCCAATAATCTCAGGAAGGCCCTTGCAAAGAGTTACACTTTGACCTGTTTTTTTTTTTAGAACATTTAAATGGCTCATGGTTATTTTTGTCTTAATTTTAAGTTTTTTTTGCCAGGTAAACTTATTTTTATTCTTTGTTTTATTTTATTTCCTTTTTGCTGTTTAGTACCTTAAAACTATTTGTCAAAGTAAGTTCTAAACATTTATTCTTGAGACTTTTCTACTGACTTTCTTAGTAGTTTTCCAGATTTTGTTTGTGTCTTTTTGTACACAACAAAGTGCTGTGATGGAGATTTTCTTGTAGGTCTACCGAACTCTTCTCGTGTTTGATTAGTTTGATACACAGAGAAATGAAACATCATGTTGGAAATTACCTCAGATTCTAATAATTGAACATTATATGCAATAACATTTTAATGCTTAATTTTGCAAGGAATTTTTACTACCCTCTTATCCAAAAGAGTTGGGTATTGTCTTTATGAAATACATTCCTTATTTGCTAATTCTATATAGCAGATTAAATTCTTAGTACGTATAAATAAAGAGGGCAAACAGCCATGTTTTAACACAAGTATTTAGATAGTATAGGAAAAGCAGGCTTATCTTTACCAGATGGAAGAATATTTTTCTTCTTCATATAGTGTATTCTTTTTAATGTCGCTATGACGAAGAAGAGGAATATCCTTCCAGACTGTTGAAGATAAGTCTGCTCTTCCTATACTATCTAAATTCTTTAATTATTAATAGTTGCTTCCTTCTTAAGCCACCTTTTAACTGACCACTTTTTTATAATACTTCATTTTAACCTATGTTCAACAGCCAGAAGTGAACGATGGCGATTTTTCAACGAAACTCTATGACTCTTACATACCTGTTGCAACATGAATGCCTTTGCTTTATTTTTGCACAGTTCTGTTTTAGATTTTTTAGAGTTTTCGTGGTATTTGTTGTATTTGGCTGTGTTTTAATGTGTTACATTTATCCTACAAAGGAACGTATTACAGGACAAGTACATATATATTTCTATTTATAAAACATTACAGTACACCAAAAAAAAGAAATAATGTAAGTTTTTAATCATTAGTTCATACATAATTTAACATTTGGGACACTGTAATATGAATTTTAAACACATTAGTTTATCCGGCCAAATCATTATCCACCCAAAGTAGCTGAATAAGAATGAGGCTGCTGTATTTAGTTGTTATTTATACATGAATCTGTATCAAATACAGAATCAAGACCAAATTTCAGTATTTGTTTTTTCGGAATAGAATACATTTTGGTATCCACTTATATTCCCGTTACTTATAAAAATTGAAACATTTTTTTTCGCCACCCCCCCCCCCCCCCACCCCCCCCCCCCCCCACCCCCCCCCCCCCCCACCCCCCCCCCCCCCCACCCCCCCCCCCCCCCACCCCCCCCCCCCCCCACCATGAAAGTTGGAATGTGTGTTGCAGCAATCTCCTCATACATTACTTGAGGATGCTTCGGGAACCAAACTATCCGCCACTTGTATAATCATTTCAGAGGATAACATAGGGAGCGACTGTCCAAACCTTTTCATGACTATCCTGTACCCGTTCCCCCATAGCGCAGCTTCATTGAATTTAAAATTCCTTTGCGAAGTTCTCTTTTTGCCTCTGCTACTGCTATTTTAAAATGTTCAGGAGCCCTTCCTCTGGTTCGCTTATTTTCCCTTGTCAGAATTCTGCGTGCCCTGAGGCATGTTCTTCTCAGGTCTGCAATTTCCATCGTCCACCAGTAAGCTGGTTTTCTTCTGCCACGAACGTCCTTTGGCTTGAGACTTTCCCTACATGGGCTTTTAACTATCCTAGTCAGTGAGGTCGGATCACACACTGAAAATCTGCTGAGCTTCTGATGAATTGCTTCCTTAAGTCGCACACAACCTGCATTATCAACTCGCCAGCCTTCTACATTCTGTGATACTCCTTCTTGCCTGCTCGCAAATTTTACCTCTATGCATTGATGATCACTTAATGTTACTGTTTCTAGGATTTTCCAGGACTCCAATTTTCTTTGGACTCTCTCTGCACAAAAAGTAATATCCAACCTTGAAGTGGCTTCTCCTCTCATAAACGTTGGAACCTGCACAATCAGATTTTTCTCAAGCTGGCTTCCGCTGAACTTCTCTCCGTTGATATATAGTACTCTGGTGTCATCCGTACTTTTGCCTAGTATGCCTCCTCTGCATATCTTAGTATTGTCAAAAACACTCTCTGGCCAATCAGCCTCAATGAGTTGCTTGATTTGGGTGTTATCCATACCCTCTTTGATACCACTGCGTATTGTCTCTGCCTTGGTTATAGACTGTCTGGTTTGAGTTGCTACTGTTCGCTTTTCAACAATCTCATGAGTGTACAACCTCTGGTGGTAGCTTTCCTGCCTCCTTCTCTTTTATTTCTTCCTCCAGCCAAACTAATACAGAGGTAAGACTTTGGAGATCTTCACTGCATTTCTTAATATCTTTTTTGGTTTTTGGGTTATACTGTATCAGCTTTTGCAGATCGCTAACCCTCTTGACCATTCTGTGCCAAAGTAAGTTTCTCTCCCTGGTTACCGTTCTACTGTCCCTAGGAGATTCTTCAACTTTTCTCTTCTTGCGACTTGATGGTGTAGAAAAATCCTGCCTATCCAGAGAACGAGTCCTGTCTTTTCCAGGCGGGGATCTTCCAATGCTCTTTCGTCTTGGGTGTTACAACAAGAGATTTTTCTCAAACTCTTTTCTATCTTCGTGCTCCCTGACTGCAGTTGGTTCATTTAACTCTTCTGAAGTTCTCCAATCCTGGTTGGGATACTCCGTCAATTCCCTTCTGTCTCTCGCTTCACATGTCACAAAAGATCTGGTAGGGGCCAAGTGGTCCACCCCAGCCACACCAGTCTGGTTCACCATAACGCACAGTTGGCTCCCCCCAAAATCCTTGGAGCCAGCACCGACCACAGAGGCTTTCACCCAATCGGAATCGGCGACGGGATTCTCCTCACCTAAGAGGGTACCTGCTTGGGGTAATATGTTGACCTGTGCACTCTCCATATTTTGTTTGACATCGGGGTTCCTTCCCCTAGCTGGTTTTGGTCCACCCCGAGTATTTAATTTCCTCGGTACCACTCATATCTGGGAGGCATTCCCCGATCCGCCACCTAGGGAGGTGCCTGGTAGGGGACCAGCAAACCCCCGCGGGAGATTGAGTGGTAGAGAGGGCTTAATAGCCCTAACTCCACCTCTTTAATAAAGGCATTTTTCATTTCATTAGATTGCTGGTGATCTAGCCCATCCGCAGGTCATGTTGCTGTCTCCACTAGGATGTAAATGTTACTTAGGATAAGAAGTTAGGAAACCCCTAATATCACTTAGTCCTCATAGCACTTAAAACCTTTGCACTTGCTTCCGGAGTGATAGTATTTTCAGGATGGGTAAGGTTGGTGGTTGGATCCATCTCCTGATGAGATCCCCATAAGAAGTTTTTTGGGCTCTGTATCTCAGTCACCTTGGAAACAGGAGGGTAATTCTGTTTCAGCCTCTTCCAGCCAAAGCAGGTAGGTAGTTTAGGGTAGCAACATGTTTAGGGTAGCAACAGCCTTTAACACTAAGCGAGCTCTATCCATTTTAACAGTTATCCTCCACAGTAACTAAACCTATTCCCTCTTACCCCAATATCTAAATTTGAGGTTAGTGATGTACCACTCCTGGATATCCGTGGGGTAACTTTGGAATAGTGGCACATCGGTTTTTGCTGCACTCTGCAAAACTTAACGTCTGGGGATGTTTTCACTTTAATCGCTCATAATTTGTTTCTACTTCTGAGCTTTCCACACACCTCAGGCACTTCTTTTAAATATAAGAAGGCCAGTATTGATTTTCATGCTTTATTTGATTGACAAAATTCTATATAGCTCTTTGATAAAATGGTTTGGTCCAAATTCCTTTTGAGAGGAAAATAAAAGAGTAAATTAACTTTCATCAATTAAATTTTCTAATACAGATATTTTTCACTCTTTAAAATACACTGGCAAAAATCCAGTAGCTGGCTGATCATTCTAATAAAGTAAACAAAATTAACAAATTGAATTAAGGTTCAATATCCAGTCTCGCAAGAGATTGTTTCAGCCAACATAATTCTCAATCGTTATGAAAATAGCATAATGTTATAATCGTTAATTTAAATTTATGAATAATCGATGACAACAAATTCCATAACTCCACGATGATTGTGATTTTTTCCTGAGGCTTTCAGGTTGGTTTGTCGTAGTTTTCTAATGAAACAAGCATTGAGGACCATTTTTTTTCTGTATGTACTGATTGATAGAAACAGAAATAACTTATATATTATTTTTTTCATATTTAACTGAAAATGAACTTTAAGTAATTGAATTCCAGGTGAATTCAGGAGAGCTGGTGTTGATGGGTACGTAGTGAAGGATGATGACTTCAAGACTGCTTATATTACATTAGTAAGTTATGACAGTTGTTCATTATTTAAATACATTTAAATCTAAGTTTTTGCATATATAACCCTTCAGTTATCTAACAATAAAGACATCAAATGGGTTTATCGCTATACATAGTCAGTAAATGTAATTTACACATTTAAACCTACCCAATTACAAATTCTATTATTAGGATTGTTTCAGCAATAGTAGGTGTAGTGGTTCATTACAGTGCAATAAATATTAATAACGCTTTTAATAACATAAAATATTTAAAAGAAACCTTAAAGCATACTTGATGGACAAGGCTTTATATTCATTAGATAAATATTTTGATTTGCAAGTCAGGTATTTTTATTTTAGTTTTATAATAGGCTTATTTTATATTACTTTTTAGTTAGTTTTAACTGACACTATTCAAATGTTACATTATTGTAACTAAAACGAATAAAGATGTTTTGACTTTGAGTTTTTTACATGTTTGAAATTCCATTAAATTTCCAAAGACCACAACTTTGAGTAAGAGGTAAACTCAGTTCATTTTTACAACTAAATGATTTCAAATAATTAAAGGTTACTAAGACACTCATGAACATTTGTCCGTATTTAATCATAGCCAAGGCAGATGTGTTTTAAAAAATTACAATGTTCCTATCTTGAATCTATTCTTAGTAGATATTTTTAACAGGAATTTTTAATAAATATTTGTTATTTACCAAAACTTTTTGCAGAACTACAGAAAATATTCTGCATGAATTTTTCATATTATTTAATTGCAATTTTTTTATATTTCAGCCGCTTGGAGAAACATTTGAGTTTCCAAACTTGTTTCCTGAAAAAGTCAAAGAGAAGAAAGATAAGGATGAACAAGAAACACAAGAAGCCGCTAAACAAGGATTTAAGAAGTTCTTGGAAAAAAATAAAAACAGGCCTGGACTTCCTGGGTGGTACAGCGTTTAATGTACAAATATAGTGTATTATTTAATATTTTTGTAAATATAGTAAATTATTGCTATCACGGATTGTTTCATTACCTTAATGTTTTACCATACATTATAGGCCATAAGTTTTCAATGTTTCAATTGATTTGTTTTAATTGATTTTATTTATTTAATATATTACTTCTTTTAAAGGTCTAGACAAACTGGAGGATTGCATTGCTCTTAAAATTGAAATGTACAATATTGTGTTTTCAATGTGACAATGTATGTAATTTTTACCAGTAATAAATGAGTATCATTGAGTATCAATGTTGTTTTTTTGTTGAAGCAACATATATCAAAGTATTGCACACACAGATTGCGCTATGACCCCAAAATCAGTAGGGTTTTTCCTTGGATCAAGACGATTGTGTCGCAAGTTTCTAGGACTTTTCAGAATAGTTATCACATAGACAGACGGATTGACAGTCCTTTGTCTATTGACCCTAAAACCAGTAGGGGTTTTCTTAGGACCAAGCGGAATATATGTACCAAGTTTTAGGTCTCTAGTATCCTTTTACCAAGAGTTATCACACAGACAGACATTGGCTTCATTTTAAGAATTATGTGTTGAGTACTTGATAGTAACCTTGACATGTGACAATCAGTTGCACTGGTGTGACACCATTCTTGCTCACAGGTCAGTACATTGTTGACAGTGCGATAGAAGTCAGTGGTGCACAAATTTTAGGTTTTATCTTTATGTTAATAACATTTCAAACAACCAATTGTAGTCAATCACGCATGTGTACATAATTCACTGTAGGTTACCTTTAGTGGTCCGAGTAGGAACCACTGAAGGTAACCTACAGAAAATTTTTGTCCTTCAAAAGAGACATAAGGAGTGGTGACATCTTGGTCCAATGGACAGCTGCAGAGAGTAATATAAAACTCTCAAGATACTAACATTCACTGCATTCTATAACCTAGCTGCTGTTCTGCATATCAACGAGATTTAGCTATCAACAACAAGTAGTGTACAAACACACACCAGACATGCATCACAAAATATCCTATCCCTTCATCGTACAGCATTGTATGAAAAGAAGCCATCCCATGTTAGACATAAACTCCACAATGGTTACTGAGATGTCTCAAGGGCAACAGGACAAAGAAGAACATAAAGAGACCATTCTATATTCAACAGTATCTATGAACATTGTATGTTTTTATCCAGCATACATTTGATTTGTTTTAACTTGAAAATCTTTACAAGCAAGAGTGTCGAGAACAGGTTGCTCCAACGACCGTTCTACACCATAAGTGAATTTCTAGACAAATTTTACTATGTAAAGCAAGTTCTGGACTGAAATTACTATATTACAAATGTATTGTATTAAGTGACACCATTTACAATCTTAAAGATTGTAAAATAAAGATATTCTTTCTCTCTCTCAGGATTAAGTGGCCGAAGTCCAAAGAGGAGAAGGCAAGAGGCCTGGCAAATAAGTCACAGATTTGTGTCAGGGGTGGAGGTGGGAAAGAAGGGCTTCGGCCCCAGCACGTCTCTCTCTCTCTCTCTCTCTCTCTCTCTCTCCATATATATATATATATATATATATATATATATATATATATTTTTTTTTGTTTAAAGAACCTGGAAACCATTGTATTTTTTATGAAACTATATAAATTTGCTATCTCAGATTCTAATATTTATAATATTATCTCACTTTACCAAAGGCAGTCCCATCACTTAAAATAAGTATAAAAACAAAATTTTGTGGTCTTTTTTGATGCTTTATGCACGATGTTTTATACTTTAATTATCTCCACATTTTCCTGAAAACAATACTGTATTACACACATAGGTTTATAGTAAAAATGTAGGGGAGGGGACGGCAAAGTGGCCACTTTTTTGTTTGCATATTTTTTACAATGCCTTATGAATCACCAAATTCACTGAACCTAACACCAACATCTTCTATTACACATTAGGTTTAAGGTAATATAGTATTTTATTTTTACCCTCATAATTTAAATCAACTTTAAAACGGTTTTTTAAAAAAAAGTACAAAGTGGCCACTTTACCCTCACAGGTCGGGTAAAATGGCCAGCCCTTAGCCACTTTACCCGAATGGGTGAGGGGACGAATTAATATCACTTTTTTCAAAATTAATAGGTTATTTTTATATTACTTTGTCAAAATATTTTTAATACATTGAGTGAATATAGTATTAAACTATTACCTTTTAAATATTAAATGGAAAGAAAAGGCTTACACACTAGGCCTGCTTCATTTTACAATATTCAACACTGAAAATCATCATCCTCTTCCTCGCACCCTGCACACTCTTGGTGGGCCCATTGCTTGCAGAGAGAACACATAATCACCCTTCATTGTCTTTAGATCTGGAGAATGATTCATTGCAATAGAAACAAAGGCAATCTTCTTCAACTTCCGCTTCTTCTTCGACATCAAAATTAAGTCGTTTCTTTATTTGAGTAGATTTTTTTGTTTTTTGAGTTTGTTTCTTCATATCTAATCTCTTTCTCTTCTTTGACTCTTCCTCCTGTCGCTTTTTAGTTTCTTCTTCTAATTTCGTTTTTTGTAAGGACTGTCGGTGATGATTGCTGTTTTTCCTCTTTTTCTGTTCTGTTTTCTTTTCTTCATCATAGTTTGTTTTGGCAAATGAAAAATATCTTTTGGACTTACTTTAAAGACACTTCGAACTAAGCCTACTCCACTGGGTCCAGCAACTGCCAAATCTTCACTGCTTGGATCATTAGCTGTCTTCTTTCCATTTACATTTGTACCGCTGGATGAAGGCGTGCTAAGTAATTTTGTTTGTCCCTCTTCATTTTCTTCCAACGAATTTACAGGGTCAACTTGATTTACAATAAGATTTAAATCTTCTTCATGTTGGGGATCGTTTATTGGAATGTCACTTACCTCTGCAGCAAGAAAATCTGCATCACAAACATTTCAGGGGTTAAAATGGGAAAATCCCGCACTTACGGAACCCGCTAATAGCTGTTGTAGGCACTGCTGCACGTAAAAATGCCTCTCCCATAAGTCTGCTAATTTGAAAATTGTGTGATAGCTCTTCCAGGGTTATTTCTGAGGAATTTTTCACATTCTTGGATGTAATAGGCTTTAAAAGGTGCCATAAAAGATACGTCTAAAGGTTGCAGCTTATGACTACAGTATGGAGGTAAACCTATAACTTTAGTGTGATTTTCTCTAGCCTTATTGATAAAATCAAGACTCTTTGTGTGAGTTGCATGACCATCTAAAATTAAAAAAGAACTGGGGCGTCTTTTGAAGGCTTGGCGTGTTCTAAAAAGTGATCAAACCATTTCAAAAAAATATCAGTCTGCATCCACCCACTGGGAGTACATGCAAATTTTGATCCAGGGGGAGCACCGTCTGCAAGCTCAGCCTTCATGTTCTTTCTGGGAAATATTACATAGGGTGAAATGAAAGTTCCCCCAGCCGACATGCAAACTTCAAATGTCGAAAGTAAGCCTCTTTCTGCCGAAGTTATCGCTCCGATTTGCCTTCTTCCCTTCAAAGCGAAAACCTTTGAGTGTCTACTTTGAACTGTTAGTAGACCTGTTTCGTCACAGTTGTAAATTCTATGAGCTGGATACTCTTAATTATCTAGGACTGTTTTTAAAATATCAAAAAATTTTGTTACATTGACTTTATTAAAGCCTTGAGCTCTTGCTAGAGAAGTAGCTTCGGGGCTTCTCAAAGTGATGTGTGGATGCCTTTTTTGAAGCCTGCCAACCAATCTTTGCCTGCCATCTTTTTTCTCCTCATTAAATTTATGAACGATATTGTTTTTGGTCGCGAGACTATAAGCCATGTAGCGTAAATCATTTTGCGTGACACCGTAAAACCGTTGTTCCATTTCAATAATGTGTTGACAAAGCAAAGTTCCAGCTCCTGCTCATCAGTAAACACCTTCCTGTACTTTCCCAGAATTTTTTTGTCGTCAAGTGCATCACGATTCTTCTCTAGGACTCTCCTTTTGAGAGTGTTTTCTTGGTACATCAAATTGTTTTGCTGCTGTTGCAAATGGCATCTTATCTCGTTTTACAGCTAAAATAGCTTGTTTCATCGCCTCTGCACTCCAAGATTGTTGGGTTGATTTCCTTATATATTTGTACGGCATCTTGATATAATCTGCAAATTACGAAATACAATAGAACGTTTTATAGACTATTAGCATATTAAAGTTTGGTAAATTAAATATAACACAATATTCGTCTCCCAACACAACCCTTCATTAGTGTATGAACCTATAAATATGTTGAGATCACATAGACTATATATATACCGTTCAATACACCTGAACACACATAAATAAACACAAACAATTCATAGAGTAAAATGGAAAATCGATTTCGGCAGAACATTCAACCATTATCAGCCTACAGATATTACATTTTCTACCATAAAAAAACACAAGAATTGATTTAAATTTTATAGTACATCAATAATCAAAATTAGTTATCCATGTTACTTTGTATATGTAGAAAATACACCGGGCAAAGTGGCCAGCTGGCCACTTTACCCGCTGTGTAAGGTGGCCACTTTACCCGGAACGACGCCATTACGAGAACTGTGACCAAGAGCCTAACATGAGTGAAAAAAACACTTTCAAGTAAACATTTAGTTGGAAGCTTAAATTAAGACTACCAATTAGCTCTATAGCTCATAACTGTATTCCTAATTATTACGTAGTTACGTGTATTGAAATTTTCTACTTACCAAAAGTCAGACATGTAGAAAAAAAACGTTAAAAAAAAACGAGAAAGAATTTAAGAACAATTTCTCTCTCAGACGCACAGAGAATACTAAGGCCATCGGTATGAACTAGTTGCGGCGATTTCCACTAGATAGCAGACATATCCAGTAGAATAACCTGGAGTAGCCACTTTACCCGCCTTGGCCACTTTGCCCGTCTTTCCCCTATTTTATACACAATTTTGAAAGTACAGGCACAAAACACTTAAAAATTGCCTAGCATCTGTGGGAAAAATGACTGCCAGCTTCAGGGTTAAAATGTCAATTTAATTTTCATTTAATCGCTTAATTTTATTATTAAAATAATATTACATAATTATTTTTATATTCTAATGTTAGTTTATAAGTAAAAGATTTTGAATAATTTTTCACATCTTTATCGCTATTAAATTTGTTTCGTATTAGAGGTTGAACAACTTAAATTTAGTTGAAAATGTTGTATTTACCCATAAAAATAAATCTATATTTTATATACTTTTTTGGAAAGAAACCAGTAAGTGAATTATAATTAATAATATTTCTTCATTTTTATGTCATGACAGTACATTTATAAGAAAAAAGTGTTTTGAGGAAAAAGCGATATTTCTATGATATTACCTAGAAGTTATTTAGATCAAGATAGGAACTTGCTCAATACATTAATATTTATAAACTAAAAAATAACATTGTCATTTTTTTAAGCACACACAAGCAATTTGTAATTTTATTCTTGTAATATTAAATAATTGATAGTAATACTGCAACATCCTAAACTAAACATTAATTCAAAATTTTATTTATGAAATGTTTTAATTTGCAAGAACAATAACTTATATCATTACATACATATACCAATACTTTGTTTACCAAATAGCATTGTGTCATATATTGTATAATATATCCATACATTGTAATGTATACATGGATTGTTATTGTAAATTGTTGATTTTATTTTATTGTTGTTCATATACTCTACTATGAATAATTGTAGAATTTAGAAACACCTGTGTGGAATATAGTTAAACATTACTACTTAAAATAATATATAATTTATTTTTAGGTCTAAAATATTTTCTACAATGAAAATGGTTTTGATTCATGATAAATATTGTTATAACAATGATTAAGTTGGAAAGCAAAATGTCCTGATTTTAATCTGAAGCTCACATAAAAGATTAGTATGAATAATCAAGATCTGAGTATTAAAGCAGCTCTTGCTTCATAGTCTGTTGACATCAAGTTGTTTGTTACATCTTCATTGGAAACATTGAGGTTAGATAAAAACAAGATTTGAGACAAACTACGGGTTTGTTCATATTTAGTTCAGTAAGTAATTTTGGGTTTACCTAGTGAGATAAAATGAATTACTTAGTTAAACAGAATGATACTAATAATGTACCATTGTGAATAATATAACTGGTATTAGAATGAAATATATTTTCAGTACTTTTGATTCTAAAACCTAACCAATATTGATTTATAAAGAAATTGTTTGTTCTAATGATGCAAAAATTTAATTTCACATAGTTTTATAGGACATGAAAACTAAACACATTATAGATACTGGTTTTATGGTATTTATTTGTTACAAATTATTTTTGGGTTAAGCTATTAAAATGGTTTGAGTTCTGTTTGATCAGTGGGGGATCTGATGAAAGGTTCTGCGAACCCAAAAATTAAACTGTGTAATAATATTTTTTCTTTGTTTTTTCGTTATATAAACCTCAACGAAAGTGTGTATATATATTCATATTTCTTTGATATATCTCTTAAACAATAAATATATTTTAGGAATAGGAAAAATCAGAATTTAAAAATGAAGTGAAAGTGATTGAAAAAATACACACAAACAAAATCAAACTGATAATGATATAACTATACAATTTTCCAGTCCGTGCATTAGTGAAAACTAGCATAGACGACATCTGAAATAGACTTCAATACATCAGTTTTGCTCTGAACTATCTAGTCTTAGTTTTTAGCCTTGTAGTTTTATCCTCATTTATGCTGTTCATTTTTAATTTATTTACGGCATAGAGCAATATTTTTGGTGCTATAGTTGTCATACAATTCTTTATTGATTTGAACTCCAGAAACAGTGTTTACAAACCTTAACAGGATAAATAAACGTAGAGACTTATAAATCACAATGGAGGAGATCCGGTTCTTGACATGAGCCTTTCTAAGTATTACTAAGCAAAAGTAAAATTTATTAAGAAATGGCTTTTAAACAATATTGATATCAAATCTTTTTTTACCAGAAGGTATGCAAAGCATATGGTGTGGTCTTAATAACTCAAGCATATTTAGTTCAACAATTGTCAACACTAAACATAAATAAAACAACTACACATGCTCTACACCATTCATGCTATATTTATATGCAGATTAAAAATATATATTTAAGAGTAAATAACAAAAATAGATAAAAGAGAAATAAAGAGTTAAACATGCATGTAAAAAAATTCCTTTAAGTTATAGAAAGAGGTTGCAACAAGTCAGTTAAAAACTTTATTCTTAAAACTCATTAAGGGGAAAATGCGGTACTCACTGGGATTTGTTTAGGCATCTTAAGATAAGGATTTTGTGACTCACCTTACTTTTAGATTTGTGTAATTATTTTTAGTTTGCGTTACATAAGGCACATCTAATTTATCTGTGTCCGGTATTGAAACAGTGAACATCACTGTTTATATACAGGGTGAGTGGCTCTTGGTGTGACAAAATTTTTTGGGTTATAACGCAATGTAAATGTGATACAATGGTGGTTATAAAAAAGTCTAACTCCAAAAATTAGGTCTGAAATGAATTATTTTCAGTTTTTCTAAAAAACCCGTGTTTTTGTACGGAAATCTGATATTTATCAGCAACGTCTAGACATATGTGAGCAAACTACACAATTTTTAGATTCTCCGTTAAATTTTAAATTTGAAAAAGTTATCGGTTGAAACGGTAAGAGAATAAAATTAAGCTTCAGGTCGATTCAAATGGCAAAGTTGCTAAGTTTCAGAAAAACTGAAATATCATTGAACCCCACATGTTTAACACACCCTGTACAGAAGAATGTGTCAAGTGATATTAAAAACTTTGCCATTTAATGGGCTTTAAAATGGTATGCCATATGGCCATAGTTAAGTATTCGGTTACATACTTTTATCGGTTTGAATATTAAAAAACATGCAAGCTACAAAAAGATTAAAATAATTTAATAACAACTGTACTTAATTTTTATGAGGACTGAGTGGAAAAGTGCAAAATAAACAGATTTAATGTAATGTTCTAGAACTAAGTCATGTAGTCTACAAAAAAGGAAGTTCGTCTACTTAGCCTTGTACACAGTTGGTGGGACCAGGAAAGTTGGTGGTCAATGTAGGTATCCAGAAACTTAACTGTTTCGCTGGACTAAATGATAGAAGACCAGAAGGCTGTCATTAGCTAAAAACCATTGGTCAGCTAGATTATTCACCACTATAATTTCTAATTGAGCAATATCTTTATGACATGAGAGTAAAGTGGTGCCGTCAGTATACAAGTAGGTGCTAATATTTAGGCTATAGGATTAATGGCCACCAAACACAGAACGGGACCAAGGACCAAGCTCTGGGGTTCTCCACCCAGAAACACCTCCTGTCTTCAATTCAGAAGATATGATTTAAAAAGATTCAATGTACATTTTATACAGTGTGATTTAAAAGTATAGATACACTCTGTTTAGTTTTTGATGGATAAAGATGGAGGGATGAAACTCTGGACACCTTTCTAGGAAATAGATGTGAACTTTTTAGTCACTGTTACAACTTTGCCCATTTCCTCAAAATGGAATTTGTAGGGAGGGGGGTGGTTCAACATTTTTAAATGTAAAGACCCATTAAGTGACACCTCATTTGAAAGGTCTTGACAAAAGAAGAAGAACAGTGGAAACTAGAGCTTTATATCTCAACCAGAAACGGAATCAGAAGGAGACACAATACAGCACAAGGTTAATAGTACTGATAAAAAGTACTACAGCCACAGACATAATTTGAACCTGCGCTATCTCTTAGATTTTTAAAAATCAGAAAATATTGTTTATTTTCAGATCATTCTTTGGATAAAATCCATTAAATACTAGATACACATGATTATTGTACTGATAACTGTTTGGGGTTTGTGGGTGTGCTTTCAAATTATCCTCAGCTAACGTTTGTTCCTTAGAACATTTATGTCAATTTTTATAAAATCCATGCAGCCACAATGCATTTAAGTAAATTTATAAATTGGCTCTGGCGCTTTGTCTCCTTTAGTCCAATATTGTTTCCAACAAATAACATGAACTTATTAGAATTTACCTGTAGGATATTCATGCTGAGTTTTGTAAATATCCTTTAAGAATTGCAGGTGTAATCATAGTGAAATTATGGTAATCTATGTACTGTTGATTTATTCCTGGCATACACAAATTTGTAGCTAGTAATAAAGTAATAAATATAACATATAATTAAAATGCTACCTATTAGCTAGCAAAACAGACTAGCCAGTTGTCTAGATTAGAAGAGGATGAGAGAAGTACAATAAGTTGACTGAATGTTCCATTGCAGTGATCATGATGCCATTAACCGTGGAAAATGTCTGTGCTGTTGTATTTGGGACTGCTATAGTTCTGATTGCTGGTCTGTTGTGGAAGAGAATCAGTGACAGATACAACCGTGAAAACCCACCGTTGAAATGGAAGAGGGTGGGACAGGTGAGTGGATTGACAATATACCCACTCAAGTCTGGCCATGGGATGTCTGTCAGAACTGCTCAGTGTGACACAATGGGTCTAATAGACGTTGAAAATCCACATCTTCATTTACAAGACAGGTAACTCCAAAACTAATAGTAAGTACAAACCTAAAATAGATTGACTAGGTTACGATAACATGGAACAATCTTTGTCAAAATCCATGGTTTTAAAGACATTTTCTTTTTTTCTGCCCTTCAATGTTAAGATGATACTGCATAAGACACTTATTTTACAATGCTTTAACTAATGTTACGTTGTGATCAGTGAGATGACTGTTAAGGAATTGGATAGACTGCAGTATTTCAGAATTATTGTAGTATTTTTTTAAATCTCAGATGTCAAGTTATCACACACAAAACTTTAAGAACTATGTAAATTTCATATTCTTTCTACTCTAGATTGAATGATCAAAACTAAATCTGTTTATCTGTGCTTTAGGGGACCTGTGGGGGTGAAACTTGCTTCTAGTGTAATGGTTGGGTGGTGTGTAACAGTGGTGAAAGTTATTTCCCTTTTTTGTATTGTTAAGTTTTTTGTAATCATCTCAATTTATAGAATTCCACTCTTAAGTTTATTTTATAATTTACCTTTATATAAGTTTGATAATTTTATTTATTTTATAAGATATATAAATAATTTACCTTGATTATATATTTATTTTTTGTAAACTTCTTTCATATAACACGAGGTTGAGTGATAGATAAACCTTGTTAGTCCTAACTTGATCAGAAAGAAACATGTTTCATTTCATTACTTGTACCTGCTTCTTGAAAAATATGAAACAAATTTGATTTTTAAGTGTAGTGTACTTTTAAAAACTGAAAAATTAAAATTATTTACTTACAGTATATATGTTTTTCTAATTTCACTTGAGAAATAGTACTTTAAAAATATTTCACGATAAAACATAATATCACTTGAAAAAAAAAATAAAACAGAACACAAAAATAAAAACTTTTGATTAATATTTTAAAAACTGTAAAAGTAATGTAGTTTGTGAGAAAGCTAATTTTTCACTTTTTGTGTACACTAAATGTAAACTCCTAAATAAAGCTTCTAATATTTTCCACTGGGCAATTATTACTAATTGTCTAAAATAACTATCTAGGAAAAACTAATACCAAATTTGAAAAATATTTACATTTATTACATATTTTGGTATTGTGTTTTAGCTTAGTAGGGATCGTTTCATTTCCACTCATTCATATTTCAAATTTATACATATACAAATGTTAGCATTAGAAGGATTTAAATATTAGAAGTACTTTGCATGCTGAGTATTTTCACTAATTGCTCAATATAATTCACTGCATCAAATTAGTAAGAAATTTGCAGAAATTAGTAATTAAGAGAGAAAAGGCATTGTTTATAAATTTTAATAGCTCATGTTGGCAGGAAGTTCATCGTCTACAACAGTAAGAAGAATACAGCAGTGACAGGCCTGGTAGATCCAAGAATGGTATTGATGGAGGCACATGGTGATGTTGGTAACACTGTCAGGTTGAGTTTCCCAGGCCAACAAGACTTTCTGCTTTATCTATCATCTATTGATACGAGTAAAATAGTTCTCTTAAAGTGAGTTGACCATAATTTATTTTTCAATATTACAGTTCTAAAATTATTTTCAAAATAAAGTTGTTGTGTTCCAACACTAGAAATAACTGAATCAAATATATATTGTACCTATAATTGTAGTTTACTAACACTAACAAGTGTAAAATACATATTAACAGTTTTTACTCTAGCTGGACCAATCATTTTTCTGATGTATCACTTTTAACTCAAATAAATATGTAACATTTAAATTGCTATCAGTTTTTTTCAAAATCACGATTCATAAAATAATTTATTAGTATTGGTATAGAAATCAAGACAAATCAAAGGACCTAGCCAGCAAGGGGGTCCAAGGGGTCAGGACTCCAAAAATTTTCAATTTTTTCAATTACTATTTTAGTACATGATTATTATTATTATTATTATGTAAATAATTTAGTATTACTGACATGTACTGCTGAAAGATCGTTCTCAACAAAGAAACGGGTCAAGAACTTTTTAAGGAACAAAATGGGGCCTTTACTCTCTGTCCACTACAGGAAAATGTAAGTTGTCTGGACCCCTTCCCAAAATTATTCCAGGTTATGCTCTTGCCTATATGAATCTATTCTGAAAATTTGGGGGGTCCCGACCTCTTCATTTAAAACAATCAAAATAAATAAATAAGTACATATTTTTTAAATTATGTATATGTGGTTATTATTATTTTTTGCAATAGTAAAATCCAATAACTGAAGCTTGGTCTCAAATTTAATGTTGTTGAGTATATAGCAAAATACACAATTTTGGTTGTTTCTGTGTGTTCACTATATACTAGCCCTGAAAGTAGTGAATTTTAGTCTTTTTATCTAGTGTTTTGATGATAATATAACTATTATTTATGTGTGTAGTGCTCAGTTTTAAGTTTATCAAACTAGAAAAAATGTAGTTTAAGAAAAATATTATCGTTTTATATTTTTAGCTGTTTTGATACCCCCTTATTTCTCACCTTCACTAAAACTAGCATCGTTAACGATCAATTTCATTCTTAGTAACAATTCCTATATTGATTTGATGAAAACCCAGGTTGTGGGAAGCTTATATAGTACCCCAGCTCCTAGATTATAACAGTATTCATTTCCACAGAGTAGTGGAGAAGTTTTGATGTGGACAGTTTTAAAATCTTGATTTTTTAAATAAAAACCAGACAAACTTAATATTTATAATTTATTAACAGCTACTAAATCAATACTCTTTCATAGTTACATTCAGTAGCCTACTATGAACTGGTGGTTGAAAATAAAACAGAAATGATGTTTTTTATTGTTCTTACTTAAGTTCCAAGTCGATGACAACATAAGGAAAATCTGGATTATTCACTAAAAGGTATTAAATTTGTAATCTATTATATAAAAAATGTGAATATGATAATGGTATGTGTACAGATTTTTTTCATTTATGAAGGTCAATCACTTAAAGATATTAATTGTAATGTTTTGGACAGCCGGTGGTGGGGAGAGACTGTTGCAGCGGTGGACTGTGGAAATGGTGTTGCATGTTGGCTTTCGCAAACTCTCTACAGCAATGCAGACTTGCGGTTGGGCTATTTTTCTCGTCCCACAGTTCCGCTCAGAACTGTTAGCCATGGTTGGACACAGTTTGCCAAACTGTACACCCGACTACGTAGTGAATACTTAGCAAGTATTTTCTGAACTTAACTTACATATTATTAGTTTAGTATAAAATGAAAATGATTTGTATTTACAACAGAAACCACGGTGATTTCAGAGTAAAAGAAAGAGAAAAGATAAAGGAATATATTATTATTGTAATAGTATATAAAATAATAATTTTTGTATTATTATATAGTAACCAAATAAACCTTTTAAACTGGTAGAAATGATAACTTAGTGGACTAATAACTTTTCCAGGGGGCGTATTCATACTTAGCTAGTTACCTGATAATTACAAAAGAATCAATGGACGATATTAACAGTAGACTGGATCAACCTGTGAGTGAAAGATGTTACCGAGCTAACATTATAGTGAAGGGTTCTCCAGCATACTGTGAGGATGACTGGGACTGGCTACGTCTGGGAGACTCAGTGATTATGAGAGGCTTCAAGCCTTGCACCAGGTCAGTTACTTGATAATTACAGAGGAGTCTGTGCATGATATTAACAATAGACTAGATCAGCATGTGAGTGAAAGATGTTACTGAGCTAACATTATAGGGAAGGGTTCTCCAGCATACAGTGAGGATGACTGGAACTGGGTACGTCTGGGAGACTTAGTGCTTATGAGAGGCTTCAAGCCTTGCACCAGGTCAGTTACTTGATACTTACAGAGGAGTCTGTGCATGATATTAACAATAGACTAGATCAGCATGTGAGTGAAAGATGTTACTGAGCTAACATTATAGGGAAGGGTTCTCCAGCATACAGTGAGGATGACTGGAACTGGCTACGTCTGGGAGACTTAGTGCTTATGAGAGGCTTCAAGCCTTGCACCAGGTCAGTTACTTGATACTTACAGAGGAGTCTGTGCATGATATTAACAATAGACTAGATCAGCATGTGAGTGAAAGATGTTACCAAGCTAATATTATAGTGAAGGGTTTGTCCAGCATACATTGAGGATGGCTGGAACTGGCTTCGTCTGGGAGACTTAGTGCTTATGAGAGGCTTCAAGCCTTGCACCAGGTCAGTTACTTGATACTTACAGAGGAGTCTGTGCATGATATTAACAATAGACTAGATCAGCATGTGAGTGAAAGATGTTACCAAGCTAATATTATAGTGAAGGGTTTGTCCAGCATACATTGAGGATGGCTGGAACTGGCTTCGTCTGGGAGACTTAGTGCTTATGAGAGGCTTCAAGCCTTGCACCAGGTCAGTTACTTGATAATTCCAGAGAAGTCTATACATGATATTAACAATAGACTATATCAGCATGTGAGTGAAAGATGTTACTGAGCTAACATTATAGGGAAGGGTTCTCCAGCATACAGTGAGGATGACTGGAACTGGCTACGTCTGGGAGACTTAGTGCTTATGAGAGGCTTCAAGCCTTGCACCAGGTCAGTTACTTGATAATTACAGAGGAGTCTGTGCATGATATTAACAATAGACTGGATCAGCATGTGAGTGAAAGATGTTACCAAGCTAATATTATAGTGAAGGGTTCTCCAGCATACAGTGAGGATGACTGGAACTGGGTACGTCTGGGAGACTTAGTGCTTATGAGAGGCTTCAAGCCTTGCACCAGGTCAGTTACTCAATAATTACAGAGAAGTCTATGCATGATACGAGTATTAACAATAGACTGGATCAGCATGTGAGTGAAAGATGTTACCAAGCTAACATTGTAATGAAGGGTCTCCAGCATACAGTGCATGTAAAAACTAAAGTCAATTATGGATGTCTCTAAAACAAACTCATAAGTAGGATAGCAAGTGAGAGTTTCTAACAGTTGTGTCCTTTTATTTATGACCCATATGCAGCAAGATGCTAGTAACTGCTAGCAAGATGCTTGGAAGAAACCTTTATTGAGGCCGTATTTTAGAACTTGCAACTCATTTGAGTGACATCTCCATGTATACAATTTGTGGACAATCCAACTAGTTCTCGATGCTGAAAGGAAGAGGGTCTGTTAATATTTTGTTTCATACCTTGACAGATGTGAAAGAGTATTTTAAGTTTTCCTAAACAATATATTGACTGTTAGTAGATAAGAGTAGAGTAGAACTTATAGTAAGCTATCCTGAGTGTTTAGGAGTGGTCAATTAGTGTGTGGTGCATCCAAGTAGATTTACAACCCATATTAAGATAAGTTTGGTTATCACAATATTTCATGTTTATCACAACTTTTATTATATTTCCCATTTCAGATGTGCAGTCACTGCTATTGATCCTGACACTGGAAAATTTAATCCTCACTTTGAACCTTTACGTACTTTGAAAAGGTGAGTTAAATTGTTTTGTCCATATTGATTTTAATTACGATTATTGAAAATTCCACTACTCCATTGAAATCATGTTGTTTTATTAAAACTTTTCCATTACATTGTTCCTATATAGTTTAAAAACTACTTAATTTTACTTACTTACTTTTAATTACTTAATCTGAAGCTGTAGCCCGATTGATTTATTACATTAATTACTGACATACATTAATATACTTAGATAATTATTTGTTAGCATGCAATAATGATATGCCTGTATTAAAAAATTTCACTTCATTGAAATCATGTTGTTTTATTAAAACCTTTCCATTACATTGTTCCTATACAGTTTAAAAACTATTTAATTTTACTTACTTACTTTTAATTACTTAATCTGAAGCTCAAGTCCGATTGGTTTATTACACTAATTACTGACTTAAATTACTTATATGCTCAGATAATTATTTGTTAGTGTGCAAAAATGATATGCCTGAATCAGGAATTAAACTTAAATCATGGGGCAATAAGATAAACTGTGACTTCTCACCTACCACAGGACAGTGGGTTTACTGAAAAAAAAACTTCTTAATGACTTCCAGCTTAGGTCAATGACACAGTTCATGTCCATTTATGTCTGTAAATAGTGGACTATTTTACCAGTGGACCAATAGTATCAATGAAAATTGATTATAATAAAATTGTGCTAAAACATGGGATATACTGTACTGAACTTGTATGTCTCGAACTTTGGGGTTGGTGTGGGAACATTAAAGGAATCACAGCTGATGTCTCCCAGCTATTTAATAGTTTATAATCTCTCTAAAAAGAATCCTTTAATTAAAAGAAATTCATATTATTTGTTATTGCTCTTATTAAATTTGCAATTAAATATCTAATAGTCGGTAATAAGTCAAGTAAGAATTAAAAAAAGTGTTATTTATGTCAATATCTAGCAAACAAAAAAAGAGGTGACATAATAGGCAAGAATAAAGATCAATGAAAAGGTTTAGAGTGTAACCGGGGCCTTACTCAGCTTTGGGGGGCCCTGTAAAAGATGTTTGCCCGGGCCCCGCCATGTCCCGCCACTGTGCCCCCATTACATCACTTCACCCCTTCCCCCACCGTTGTCCCATTGACAACATCCTATTATTTTGTCAACGATAATAAGATTCAGTAGTAAGTTACAGTTATTAGATTGAACTATCCCATCTGTTGGCAGGCTCTTCAAATAGACGTTTGGCAGGCCCCAGTAAAACTGTCTGAAGGAACCGTCTGAGTACAGGTCTGAGTGTAACTGCTATACTCCCTGATTAATAAAGTACAAATAAATAAAATATTAACAGAAAAATTGTAAACATCAATTAGGAATTAATTTTTTATTAATAACTTTCTTATTACATTCTACATAACAACAGATGCAACTGGTTCACTTCATTTGAATTAAGAAGTATTTCAAGGTGATTAAAGCAGCCATAAATTCTGTAAGACATACAGCTGTTTAATATAACAGGTATAAACATTTTCTTACCCAAAACCTTGATGTTAGAATGATAACAGTTAAGTTGATAAGTTTAGTTCATATTTAGTCACAGGCATCTGGTGATAGATGAGTGAGGAAGTTATCAGGAAGTGAACCAGTGTATGGCAGACTGCACACACATGACACTGTGAAAGTGGGGGATCCTTTGTACAAAAGCATAACTCTTAAATAGAATATACAATAAAGATCAAATTCATATTTTGTTCACAGGTACAGGCAGCTTAAGAGTAAAGAAGAGAGGGAGTTATCAGGAAGTGAGCCAGTGTTTGGTTTGTATGCAGGACTACATATACCTGGAATTGTGAGAGTGGGAGACCCTGTATACATTGGCACATCTGCAAAATAAACCCAAATAAATATTTATACATGTATTACATAAATAATGTGTAATAATTTTATATATAAATTCAATTTAATTATATTATCTCCAGAAAAACAGCTAAACATAATTATAAAAATACCTTTTTTTATTGTCTTATAAATAGTTATCTCTTCTCCCTTTATCTTCACAGTTTAAATTTTTATCGTTTCTGCTTATTACTGTAATTTTCTTCTCTCTCTGTATTATTTTTATTGTTTTTAACTATTCTTCATGAATGAAAGAAAATACCTCTTTATTTTGGGCGTATCTAAGTTACGAACAGTTTTACTTACAAACTATCATCATAATAACAGTACCTAACTTATCCTAATTACAATATAGAAGAAAGGGAAACTTTTAGGGTGTAGCAGTTTTTGTAAACATTTGTTTTAGTAATTTTAATTCAGTTGCTATGTAAACAAACGGAAATCTTGTTTATACTCCAGAGTGTTACATTCAATATCATATAACTTATTTTGATTTTCTCCATATAATAAATCATTTAATAAAGAAAAAGTATTTAATTCCAACAAGGATACACGCAATTACCTCTTTATTGGTGACGGCGATTGCAAGAACATGGATGAATTTCAACATCAACTTCAAGATATTCAAGAACTAATTCAACACATTAAAGTACAACTTACAACCACAACTGAAGCGCATTCTTCCTATACAAAGAGTAAGTGTAAAATTAACTCCATTTTGGAAACATTCTTCTTCTCTTTGGTTTGCTCAAACTAAAGCTCAATTTTAAATTGAAAATATATCTTCAAAATTAACTAAATATTCACATGTCCTCATAGCCGTATCTAGAATGACCTAATTGGGGGGAGGGTTACCACTAAAACTTTTTCCGTATTTTCCAGTCAAGCTGGGATTCGGAGCACCCCCCCCACCCGGAATATATTAAATGCTAATAATATTAAAAATTGTATGTTTGACAGCCGTCTGAGAGCATTATTATTTTATGCTCTACAAAAATGGCTTTAACATAAGCAAACATTTACACTCTCGGAGACTGCCCGATAACACAAAAACATTTGAAGAAAATGACGCTGTATTAATGAGAATAAAAGAGGCTAAAAAAATTGCTATATCTTAAGAACTAAAAGACACATCCTCCACCTTTTACCTAGAACTTACACATTCTAATATGAGCTTCCAGTATACATATATTATACACAAAAATTGGGTGTGTATTTGTATTACTTAAGTAATATGCATTTTACATTTAAATGTTTTTTAATTTCAAACCAAGTCATCCCTGATAAAAAAATATTGTGATACAAATTGACATGCATTTCTATAGAGGATATATTTACTGCATATACAACTACACAAATTTCGAGACATGAAAGTAGTATTTTTTTACTGCGGCTGAGCGGTTGACGTCAACTAAGTGCATTGCACTTAGACGCACTAGATGCTCAGCGATGAACAAATATAGAAAAATACAAAATATGAACTTGAAGTTAAAATTATTTACAAAGCATGACATTTCATTATTGTTGTTGTGTAATGTTGGATTTTCATACACAGAGTATGACAGAAACACGTTATAGCAATCGGTTAATAATCATCGTAAAAAAAATATGAAATATGAAAATATCATCGTATCATAATTAATGAACGTACACGAATATAAATGTACAAAAAATAAATCTATTTTGTTTTTGGCGATTTTAATGTCATCATACTAGTTATAACAAAGACTTATTGCCATATTACACAGTTTTGGTTAGAAGACCTGGTCCGAGAAGTAAAGTCTATGACAGCATCACATTCCAAAAGCTGCACTTAGCGGAAGGTAAGATAAAGCTGAACTCAGCATTCATATTGCACCTTCCCTTCTCACCATAGCTTTTGTATGTGTACATATTATTTATTATAATCTCAAATAATAATAACGACAAATTATTTGTAACTACTAAACAAAAACAAACTGTATAATTTTTACTGCATTTGACATCACCATGACCAGAATAAAAATAGTTAGTTAAGAAACTTGATATTGTTAATATTGCTATGGTTATGGAGTGCAAATTGAAAATCTTTTGGTGAATAAATTTTAATGTTACTTGTACATCAAACACAACACCTACAATGAACTGTGACAAATTGAATTAGGTAAATATTTTTGCTGTTAAGTTTTACACTTTTAAATTAGCTTATGATAATTCAATTCTTCAAACGTTTTTAAAATCCTCATTTTATATTAACACAATGTAATTATAGTTCTTATCCTAATCTCCCTCCAAAGAAATTGTCAGAACCGTACTGTTCCAGTTAAATAACTATTACAAAAGAGATTTGGCAACTGTTGTAATTTTAAACTAAAGATTTTGGAACAGTAGTGCTACAACGCACTGCCGCACACAATGATTTATTAACAAAAACATTCTCATATGGATACAAGGTAGTCTCGTAAAGTCAAAGGTTATGCAGCTCAATCTGTTTGTAATTATAACAGTTAGCTGGATTATAACTAACAACAATACATTATAAACTGAATTAAATACATAGTCATTGGGAACAAACCTATAAAAAATATTTAAAAAAGACAACGGGTAATGCTATATTTAAATTTATGTCTAATTTTCTTTATGCATATTTCTATTGTATTAATATGCATATTTATGAAACGCAGAAAAAGGGTTCTAATCGAATGATTAAAAATGCGAGTTTAAATTACGACTACTTATACCCTGATGTAGTTTCCAAGTAAGCCTATCACGTTTAGTGTTCCATTTTGTTACGTTACAAAACCTCTCAACTCCACAAAAAACTTAAAAATGAAGAACGCTTAATGTATTTTAAAACTGAACTATACTTAAAAGTGGAAGTCCTCACATGCTATTTCGGGCCTTAGAATTAACAGTTCTGCCTACTTTCGTTTAATGCCTCTCTTGAAATCATTATAAGATTTCACCTGAAGAAATAGATCCTTTCCGAAAAATTTTTAAAAGTTTATTTATCTGTTACTCTCATTGCACAGCATAACAATTTTCACACAGTATTTATTTATTCTACAGGTATGTCTCAGTGTATTTCAATTACTAAATTAAATTTTGAATACTATTTTGGATCTTGTTATGCTGTAATATGCTTTGTAATATGAATGTGAGATAGTTTTGAGTTCCATTATGACCATTACTCGTATGTTCTCACATGTCTATAGTTATGAAACTACTAAAACGCAGTTGCTAGAAAAACACCATAGTTTTATACTTTTCCTCAAATGGTAGTATCAATAGATTTAATTGGATTATGTAGATTAGTTTCAGATTAGTTATGTTAGTTAGTTATGTAGCTAAAACTGTATATTCATTTACTTTAAATTGCCTTTAAATGAATATAACGCCTTTATTGCCTCTAATAAAGCTTTGACATTTAGTTCAGCACACATAATCTAATTTCTAATGACGGGTTTAGTTATAGTGAGTCGCCTAACGCTGCTGCCCTACCGAGCTTTTTATATGGTCATGTAGAGGAACTTGTGTGGTTTATGGCAATATATAAACTAGCTACCCGTTTCTGTCCGAAATTGATTCATTACGTTTTTATTATAATTACTGAAAATATACCACAATTTACGTTTTCATTTATTACATTTAAATTAATACTGTAATTTGAAAAACGTATTTTGTATAAATTACTATTGAAACTGATTGAGTCTACTTCTATTATAATAACCTTCATAATAAACCAAGACTTTCTTATACAATGAACCATATATTAACATGCATGTAAGTTCTTATAAGCACTAACAGTTAAACAAACAGAGCAAGTTTGTATATCGCTGTTAAAATTAAATCTACAACCGTTGCAAATAATTCATATTTTTAATCGCAAATATATTTAATTTGTATTACAAAAACTACATACTACATGCTAAACAACCACTACGCAATCGGAAATAATTTAATTAACATATTACAATTACGATCCTTAATGGAGTACAAGGACGTAGCCAGCGAGGGTGTTCAAGGGATCCAAACCCCTCCTAAATTTCCAATTTTTTCAATTAATTTTTTAGTAAAACGATAATTATTATTTAAATAATTCAGTATTACTGACATGTACTGCTAAAAGATCGTTCTCAACAAAAAAACGGGCCAAGAACTTTTTAAGGAACAAAGTGGGCGCCTTACTCTATGTCCACTGCGGAAAAATATCAGTTGTCTGGACCCCCACCAAATTTTTTCCTGACTACGTTCTTGATAAAGTATATCATTCCTTATAGTATGTCGGAGTAGAGATATTATGTTATTATTAACGGTTTCTTGTCACTCAATTAGCTCTAAAACCAGTGATCGATTAAAATAAATTGAAGATCATAAATAAAGATATTCATTATACATCATGCAGACGACAGAATCATTTTGAAAAACTCGTGAAAAAGTCAATATTCAAGTGATCAACTCAAAATGAAACTGATGCACTGGAACAAACCGCTCATGTTACAAATATAGATTTTTAGAGTGGCAAAAGTTTTTGTTGCTGCTGCTACCTGTATGAGCCATGTTGAATAAATGATGCTCAGGAAACCACAAATAAAGACTTTATGTAGTATTAGAAAGACATATTCTCCAGAAAGCATTATGGATGAAATTAAAAAGAGCGTGTTTAATGTGATATTAAAACCCCTCTCATCAAACCCCTCTAATTAGCAAGTACAGGTATGCAACTTGCTAAAAAACTATAATAATATATTCTTTTAATTGTATCGAGCTCTATAAAGGATCTATATGTATGGTTGAACGTCGATTGTCAGATGGAATTGACACAGATGCAGATGAAATAAATAACAAAGCACCATGAGGTAAGTGGTAGTTTATTTTCAGGTAGTTTTTATCAATGACTGAATATATTTCTACCCCTTTATTAAGAAAAGTATTAACTTTAATACGGTACACCTGTAGTTTCTGATGAAGTCAATGGTAATTCTATAATTGAATATTCTTAATACCACCCTAAAACACAATAATAAGGAATTTATTATAAACATATGATTGGTGAGTTTTAGGACGTTTTGCCCCACAGTACATCGCGCCGACACGGATGGCGCGGAAATCAACCGATTGAGGTTCGTCTCGGTCTGTGTTGATATAACTAATACAGTTCTCCCAAATAAATATTTTTGTTTATTACAGTACCCATGGATAAATATTTATGAAAGGATTTTGATCTGTATTATAGCTGCTTTGAGAAAAGGGGAGCCTGAATATACCTCTGAACAAATTGATCGAGCTAACCTAAGTTCAAGAACGTAGCCAGGAAAAACTTTTTAGGGGGGTGAGGGGGGTCAAGACGACTGATATTTTCTCGTAGTGGACCGAAAATAAGGCAAATACAGTAAACTGCTCATTTCCCATTTTATTCTTTAAATAGTTCTTGACCCGTCTAAATGTTGAGAACGATCTTTCAGCAGTACATGTCAGTAATACTGAATTATTTTAATAATAGTAATCGTTTGCTAAAACAGTAACTGAAAAATTACAAATTTGGAGGGGGTCCGGACCCCTTGGATCTCCTAGCTGGCTACATCCTTGACTAAGTTATAAACAAAGGTAGGCTATAAAGTGCCTAGTTAATTTGTTACCTTAGATTAACCGTATCAGGCGTTGAGTTATAAATCTGAACAACCTTTGTGTTCTAATATTCTTTAACAAATAGCTTTTATTTTACGAAATAATAAAATCAGTGGCGGCTTTCATTTTCTTGGGTCCCTAGATCCGAAAAATTGTGTCCCCTCTCTAATACTTGCTTGTAAATTTTATGAAACTTCCACCAAAAGGTAACAACAAAAAAATTTGCAATGATTATGACAGATTTTTAAAAATATTTTAAACACTTTTATCACTTTTTGAATTACCAAGCGATGAGGAAATCGTTACTGTGTACTTATGATAATAGTAATAAAACATATACCTTGCATCCATCTAAGGACTGGTAGATCTCATGTGTGATAAAGTGTGGTGACGCTTACGTAGCATTGCCTTGTTAATGTTTTGTTTGGAGTTGTAATCCATTTAAATCTTCTAGTTATGACCTAATTTTAATCCACCTAAAACCTTGAAGGATCCACACAGGAATTCCACAGAACGGCTCGTCATGTTGGACGCTGAGCCCAGATTGGCCAAACTATTAGTTCTTTCGTTCTCAAAGATTCCCTCATGACCAGGAACTCAACAGTCACATTGTAGATTCTATCAAAGGAAGAAATTACTTGATAACAATTCCAGACAAGTTAAGATCTGAACACACAAAAGTCTAACGCTTTCAACACTGCCTTTCGTTGCCTATCTGATCTACTAATGTCTCTCTGGTCAGCAGTGCGAAATGCGGCAGCACCTTCGGTGCCGATGGCGATGAAAGAAACAAATCCCTCCAGATAGTGCCACTCACGTAACAGATACAAATTCTAAAGAATCTGATCACAAATATCTGATAAAGCAATCAAGTATTAGTATGCATACAGAACTATAACACAATTTGAGTGGTTTGGCATTAGCCAACAGAAAAGTCCCGGCTGATTTAGTATGTGGAACTGAAAGATGTGATTAGCCAACACGAATGTACTTAAAAACTATGGCTAGGGATAGAATCCTAAATTCCTAAGGCTATATAACGCACTCTCATCTTTCACTTCGAAAATAGGGCTACCCCATGTTGAATCCACCCTTAGTTTTGACTCAAAGGTATAACTCCGGTAGTGTTTTGGGCTGTTAGTTAACAACATTCTAAAACAGTGGATTTTAGTTAGTAAAATGCTATAGTCTTTCCCAAAATCACACTTATGTTCATCCGCATTCGCCTTTAATTCGTATTAGGGTATACTATACTTTAAGTTGGTCATAATAACATTGCTTGATAATGAAATATTATTTGTGAAAATGGTCATAATACTTTTAATAATAATTTAAATAGGCCCAAAACCATTCTTCATAACTATTAATTCCATCACAGCAATTTTTAAAAGCCACGAAATTAAGTTTTTTACATAATTAACAAACTAGTTAGTACGTCTACAATTAACAATTATTAACGTAGTCTACTAAGATGTTGTATTGCGAACACTGAACAAGTAACAATACTATATTCTTTATGTTATTCAAGTAATACAAATACATTTTTTGTGGACAGTTTTGTAATTAAGTAATGCAAACTGACTTGACCCAGACAAAGGTACTATGTAAGTAACTAGGCTATTAGTCTTCCAGTAATATAGGCAGATCGGAGAAGCATCCTGTGCTCTTTAAACATAAGGTACAGTAGGGGGGCTCCACCCAGGAAGCAAATATCAAACCAATTGTTGGCCTACATATCCGTTTGGCCAGTGGCGTATTGTTGGGCGTATAAGGAGTTAGGATGATGCAATTAGCGTCAGGGTATTCTAGTGGAACAAGTGTCTTCCACCCACCATGTGCCTTGTGCCACTCTATCGCTGTCTGTCCGTCCATCCGTCATGGGGGTACCTTCTTGTCTCAGGTATCTCTACGCATCTAACCATTTCCTTACTTAAAAACATTTGTTAGTACAGATGATATATCAACTGTATTTGGTTGTATATATTTAAAAATTAAACGTTGTTAGTACAGATTATTATATCAACTATTTTATATTTTATTATTTTTATTCAGTAAACCAACATTATTTTTCTATAAATTATCCATCTGCCTAACTCAGTGATAATATTATTACCTTAAATAAACTTGATTAAATAGTTAAACACTGATTGCATTTTTTTATAGTTGATAAAAATATTTCTGCAAATACGACCCATTGCAACTGCCGTCTTTATTTAAACATAAGCATTTAAAATAAATGAATTAATATAAACTACTTCTGACGATTAAACTAATATAACGCGTTGTAATAATATATTATTAAAACATAGTGTAAGTTTTTAGCGCACCCTCGGTAATTTTAACTCGCACGTTTTGTTGGAAGACGTAAATGTATAATTTAAAAAATTCGTATGTATTTTTATATTTAATGAATAAGCGTGTTGATTTTCTAGGGGGAACTACTATTGAATTTTGTTAAAGTGCTTACCTAGTTCAAAACCCGTTATTTCGTTAACTTTAAATATTAATTATATGAATGATATACATAATGTATATGCAAAATTAAAGGTGGTGTACTTCTTTTGCAACGTACCTTACTATAGTGTAATATGTTTACTTTAAGAAATTCGAAATTCTACTGCTCTAAATTATCCGCAGGCATTTTATGTTCTGAGGTCCTCAGCCAAATACTGCCCTGCTCAGGTTCTGATGACAGTGTTTTACGGCTTGATATATCCCCATCTCACCTACGGGTTAGTGTTGTCGGGAGCTAGCGCAAATAGCCATTTCCACAGAGTCCAACATGTAAAAGCAAGCAATACCCATAATCTCACATGCGTGATTGTGATTTACGAACACTTACCCTCACAGGCAGGAGCTCGTTTTGTCAACAAGTTGCCATAATCAATTAAAAGTTGTCTCGACGCCCAAGGCGTTAAAAGCGCTTTTTAGCGTCCCAAGCGTTTGATAGTGTTGACGAGTTATGGCATACGACTGGGGTGACTGCATAGTGCATAATCAATATACTGAGAACCGGTACTGGAAGTGGGAAAATTGGTAAAAGTGATTGTTGTATGAGTGAGAGTTTTGTGTAATTTTGACTGGGGTTTCGATGTGGTGTAAATAATGTAAAAATTTTCATTAGTATAGTATAATACTTGGACGATTGCTATACATTTTGATATGTTCTAGCAAAATAAACTAGGTATTTCATTTGATTAATGTCGTGGTTGTGAACAAATTTCAAAGCTTACTAGCCTACATTGTTTGTTTTATTTTCTCTTAGCCGTTTTCCTATTCTACTCTTTGCTACATTCGGATTTATTCGCTGGCCACCTATCTACATACCTGTATATGCCGATTTAACCCCCAACTACTGTATGGAGCTCACGAGTAGAGTAGCGGGAGAAATGCATCCTCCGCCTGTCAATCACTTTTCACGCATTTCTAAAAACATTGCGCATGCTAGGTTATGAATAATTTACTTATGTTTTTAATTTGTAATTACAATAAATTATTATAATTTGACTGTCTATTTTCTTAAATTCGTCAGTTTTATGTTTGCATAGCCATATTGTTTCGGGCGTTGTCCTTGTTTTATTTTTGCCTATTAGACTATTTTTATTGGTTAGTTATTGTAATGTTAATAATTATTTTAACGTGACTGTAACATTGTTTATCTATTATTAATTTGCATTGATACTTTTCTAGTTATAATTTCATGCGTTTTAACTACACGCATTAAAAAGTATTGAAAACACAAATACAAAAGAGCCGGCCACCTTGTAATTGTTACCACAAATTAAAAAAACGTTAAATAATAAGTATATATTTAAATAGGCACTATACGTACCGTATGTTAAACGTAAAATAATTATCAATAAATTGCGTTAGTGCCTAAATTACGAGAACTGATTAAATAATAGACAGAATTGACTATACTGTTAACAACAACAAAATTATACTTCTTATGTTGAATAAGGCAAATGAACACAGTGCGCACAAGTTAACCCATGAGTAGAGAGGTGGAGTAAGTATAACGGTATATTTTTGGAATGACTAGTTCAAGGAATTCGCTTGAACTTTACCTACTCGCTACATCAAACGCGAGCTTCCTACAGTAGCCATCCCCAGTTTATCCGAGGAAGAAATAAACACAGTTAATTAAGTTTAACGTATTTAAGAGGGCACTTAGGTTTGATACCGGCTGCGCATGGTTTATAATTTATATTTTAATATATCTATATCAATGGTCTTAAATGTATATTAAATATAGAGAGTCGTGTAGAGATGCCTTCAGGAGTTTGGGATTACTGACTTTGCCCTGCCTCTATATCCTGGAGGTGGCCCTGTATTGTAGATACAAATGCGATCTGACACAGGATAGTGCCGTCCACGAATATAATACGAGGGGAAGGGACAACTTGAGGATTTAGTCTCACAGAACGATGGTTTATGAACATCTTCCATCTCAGGTTGGTGTTAAAGTGATCAACAGACTCACGGAGTGCATCAAAGAATTGGCAACAAAGAAACGTTTCAAAACTCAAATTAAGAGAACTTTCAGTATCGAATGCGTTTTATTCCTTTAATGAGTTCATGACAAATCGCTGGGAACAATAAAACTATTTTGTTAACTCTGTTGCCGAAATGAATGAAATTTTTGTGTTGACGATTGTAAAAAATGTTTGAATTAATGTAACATTGGTCAAAATTGATGTTTTAAACTTCAACTTATAGAATAATTGCATTAGAATAGGTTAGACGCGTGTAATACAATTATAACGAATTGTCTACTGCAATAAAGAAAATTTGAATTTGAATATTAATGACAATATAGTATTGACAGACAATCGTATATTTAATCGTACATTATCATCTAGGCACTACAATATGCGATTTTGGAACCATTTAAACCATTTTTACCAGTTTCTATCAATAACACAGTTTCAAACTTTAGTATAATGTTGTATGCGGAATCTCAGATGCATGGCCGGCAAAAACCCTACTTGCTTCTTGTAAGATTTCTGTGCAGCCGAGAACAAAATCGTGTAGTTAATTATGAACAAGGGAACAGTGGCGTACGGTGAATAACATTTTAGATAACGCAGGCTCGGGCGCACCTACGGGGGTCGAACGGGACCTCCCCCTCACCAAAGCATTTTATTTCAAAATAATCGATCGCCTAATATTATATTTTTGACTAATATAACACTTATGCTGAAACTTTGAAATAAATAACAATAAAATATATAAATTCAGATCTTTTAACTATTTTAATTTACGAAATACACGGCACTCCCGTTATCAAATAATATTTTTTCCAAACTCTAAGTATTTGAATTTTAATTTCACGCATCAACCACGAAAGTGAGGTTAGTTCTTATTATTTCTTATGGCTTCTACCTGTACCCGGTGCTTCAGTAACCGAGTACAAAACTGAAACTGATTTAGAATCATTCGTTACAAAGTGCTCCTAAAATGGTACATGTACATGTTCTAGCTAACGCTACTGCTTAACTAGTCCGAGTGCTTTGTACCAAGGACGGTGGTAAGCGTGTAAAGTATCTACATTATAAAAGTATCTGTAACAGTAACCTGTAACGGGTACTTTTGGTTTACGGTAATTTGTACTCTGTAAAGACGAGGAAACGGTACAAGAAGTAGGGGTCACGGTGGGACTTGGGAAATCGGCAGGTGCGGGGACCGGCTCTCCACCGTCTTCGGTCACATCTTTTACAGTAGTCACGACGTGATCAGTCGTTACATTTGTGAGTTACCGGCTCTGAGCAGTTATGTGGTGTAACAGTAGTTTGTTGTCACTAAGAGGCAACAACGCCTTGGGCATTCTAACGATTGCGCGTTAAAACGAGCAGTTTCTGGTTGCGGCGAATTAACAAAACTTCTTAATTTAATCTTTATTAAAAATGAAACTTTTTAATTAGTGATTTACAAAAGTACACGCTGTGACCAATGCCGAATTTTGTGGACAACACGGTCAAGGATAAAAGTTAAGATGGTAATTTAATAACGACTTTTTCATACTATTCTTAAATTTAATTTACATAGCACAATAACAATTTATTACAGTACACGTGTATCTATCTTGTATAAACATTTGGTCTTAATCGGATCATAAGTTTCGAAGTTATTCTCAATTTTCAAAGTTGGAATTTGGTTGAAAATCGACAAAAACCGGCATTTTTACGTTGTTATCGATATAAAAACTGGAAGTTATTGTTAGTAAACAGTTCGATATGTAGAAACGCAGAAATAAACAAGCAACATTTTAATATAACTTCCGTTATTATAGCTCTATTAGTTGGTTTGTGTTAACTTTCAAACTCGGATATCACTATACTTTTCAATTCAAGAGGAGACATCAAGATTTAACTTTGGTCTACTACAATTTTGTTCAATATTTTGTTGACGTTATGATTAAAGTTTGCTTTAGTTAAATACACTTCATATGCATACAATTCTACTATTTGGAAAATAAGGCACTCCCTTGAATTAAAATAAGGTTTTAAGTAAGAAATGTAGTTTAAGCCCTATTCTGGCCCATTAATATATTTACATACTTTTTAACATACATACTACATCATGTAGATATTACTTTTTATGGATTAAAAACCATGGTTTTTTATGGTAGAAGAGGACCAACACTGAACAAATAAAAAGATTATTTCCAGAAATAAAAAAGATGTATTTTAAAAACTGTATACGATTGAAATGTGTTGAGAAAAAAGATTTTTAACAAATATGTCATTGATATGTTCACACATACTGACAACAAGATGCCATCACAAGTCACAGATATTTGAAAAAGGTTAAATTAATTTATTGTTTGTTTATTAACATAGTTTATTAACCAACATGGCTTTAATAAAAAAGAGAAAACACGGTGGGCAGTCAACAGAAGCCAGCATCTGCTCAGTGCTAGTAGATATTTTTGGAGATGGTTACCCCCGCGTCTAAAGAACTGTGCGCACCCTCAACTCCCATCTGATGCTGTCACCTAATCCCTTCACTAGACTAATTTTAGCCAGTCTTGTTTGAAGTGTACAGAAAATATTGTAGTGATGGACTTTTGCCTTAGTTTCTTACATCGTCTATATGTTAGGTGTAATACTTCTTATTATAAACAACTAAAGTTATTTGTCATATTGCTGGCCATTTATATTCATAAATAAAAATACTTTTTACGTTATCTCACTTTTTTATTTACTGAAGTACTGCTTCACTTGCTTTATCTCACTGCTCATCACAGCACGATAGTTATGTTTTATGAGAAATTTTAAATTCTACTCCTGTCGCAGGATGACAAACTTTACAACACTCAACGACAACACTTCCTGGCTATTTGGTCCACTGGCTATTCCTACCAACACATAGTTTACTACTTGTACGAGATACAACAATATTTACTTTTAAAAATAGAAAACCAGAATAATGTAATTTTACAACATATGAATGATTAAAGCAGTCCAGCAGTTTTGATTAGTTCATTGGCCAGTCTGTGCAATGTATTGTGTTCTACGTACATGCTACAACCATTGTTAACACTGTTACAGATGGGAGCCCAGGATGAACAACTTTACAACAACACACACCCATGACTACCGCTGGCCCAACACTTCTTGTTTAGTCCCTAGGTCAGTCCTGCCAACTTCAAGTACGATACTTGCCTACTAATCAGTGAAAGTAAAAACAGTTATTCCTTAAAAAGAAATTAAATTTGTAAATTTTATAACTGCATCTTTACAATATGTTTCAAACTATAGGTTATGTAATTTACATTATTTAGTTATGACCAGAGTGCATCATTTATTGAGACCTGTTCAAGATCAATTATAAAATTTAATTAAGCCTGTATTAATTATTTCCAGAGCTTATCAAGCCTGACTATTGTCAGTCATGACCTGAACAAGCTATTCAGGGTCTAATTAGATTGAACAAATCCAACCGGGCTTAAACATATTTCTTCAGGGTTTGAACAAACACGCTCTGAGAAAATATTTGATTCTGCATATGTTAACGATGCCTTACACACAGAGCGGAGGCACCTAGCGGTCGATGTGAGGGGAGGCTAGGAGAGTGTGATCAGGCAACAAGCAAGCCCTGGTGTGGCAGAGACCCTCCCTCACCACCCCCCTGCACGGAGCCCCCTGTATGCAATGACTTGGTTCCTCTATCCGTTAACTCACCACCGCGGCCATGGTGCGAGCGAGGGCCTATTGTGCCACGAGTCAACCCACGTATACCCACAGCACCAGCTCAGGTAAGCAGAGAATTAATAGTTGAGATAATTTCTTTGCTTCATTAAGTGTTAAACACGAAAAGAGGCTGGTAAGTAGCAAATATATAGTAATTAACACTTGTAAATATTAAACAAAGAGGGCTGAATAGGAAAGGGTTACAAAGGGGTAAACTAGAGTTTGCAAATTAGAAATGAAACTGGTTGTGGAACTTACGGTAAAGAAGGCTTCACTCTCACATGACACAGCACAGCTCTGGTCAGCCCACGAAACATCACTGTTAAAACACAGGTCCTCGGTTCATTCACAGCTTCAAGGGGGGAGGGGCAGATGTAGGGGTAGCCATGAAAAGACAACATAACTCAAGAAAATGCTCCTACTAAAAGGGGTTTTCACCAAACAAGTAAACTCAATTAAAAGGGGGTTATGTGGCATGATAAGTTGTAAGCAAACGTGAACTGTGCTGGGAGCAAGAGGGACGAAAACCACACACCTTGATACAGAGATCGGACTAATTTTATTGTTGATTACAAATATCTTTAATTACAATAACTTTTTAAATAAAGCTAATAAGTAAAGTGTATAATAATTTTACTGTACAGTAAAGAAACATATAACTATATTTTTCAAATTTCAAAAAAATATTTAAATTTCAAAGGCAAACCATCCCTGTTTTTTTCTTGCTCCTAATTACATCTTCTAATTGTATAACAATATGAGTACAAGTATAATAAATTAAATACTTTTAAAGCCAGAATGCTTTGGAAAACAGTTTTTAACGGGTTTTTAATCATATTTTAATCTTTATTCATCATTCATTCATGACTAGTTTAATCTTTGTTTGAACTTCAAAGTTGAAAGTAAGGCCAGAGGTCTGTCCTGAAGAGTCCAGTAACTCTTCAAAGCCCTGGTGTGATGGTGATGGAAGAGAAGTGGAAGCCCATGTCGTGTCGGCCAGAGTGGGAGCAGCCCCCCAACAGGATACTTCTCGTTATGATCAGCCCAACCAATACCTCAGGAAAGTATGTATTGCTCAATTTAAACAAATCTTAAGAAATTAAATATGTTGCATATTCATAGAAGGGTTTTGTTCTTCGAAATGAAATCTATTTTGACAAAAAGCTTATGGAATAAAAACTATCAAACTATTTATATGTTGAGTTACATTAGCCACAAATATACTCTGAATGTCTTAATTACTTTCCTTTGTGGAATTACTTCTTCCATGAATGACTCGCATAGCAATCTACTGTTATACTCGATGGACCTGTAACTTGTGTTTTTTAATTGTATCAATCATCTCTCCTGATTTCCAGATTATCGTCTACTATTATCTAGAAAATCGTGTGCAAAAGACCATTTACTACTGCAGATGCCTTGTGGGATTAGGTTTATGAGCACTAAGGATAACCACAGGAGAAAGGTTCACTTATGGCTGGTTTATACCTTCCAGTTGAACCTACACAGTGTGCATCAAACACTGATGTGTCACTTATGTTTGGACAACCCTATATAAGTCAAGGAACAGTACATCACTAGCTGAAAATGTCAAGATAAAGATGTGGAAGTGGGTTGATATTTCTAGCCTACTGCAGAGGATAACTGTTGTTGTGCGTGGAACTCCCTTAGTGAGGCTGTTGATAGTCAGGACATGAGGGAGTGCTGTATCCTGCCTGTCTTGACTGAAGAGGTTGTAACAGAGTTGGCCTCTCCTTCTTTCAAGATGACATAACTGAGATATAGTGTTCTCTGGAGATGTTCTTCCTGCTACCCCTCCTCATGAGATCTCGAAAGGGATTCCCAACCTGAATATCCATGAGTGCAACGGTACTTTAGAACTAAGTGCAATTGGAGGTTTCTCAGCTTCTTATCCTAAGTGGACAAATAAAGGATAAATCAGTATGAATCCTCCCTCCACCCAGTGTTAATACTAAAAATTTACATCTAGGAAAAACGTAAAACAGTCTCTAACAGATGATTATTATAAGCCTTTATCATCATTAATTGGTACAGAAGATGAAGTTCTATGTATAAAATCCTACAACATGCCTCTTCATCAGGCAAAATAAACTCAAGCAATAGCAAAGTTAATTTTTCCCAAATAAAAAAGCAACTGGATTTTAAGTTTTGAAACCTAGTTTTTTTTTTTAATTTGACTGTAGGAAATGTTAAAAAATACTCTTACCAATAAAAATCCTTCATCTACAAAATAAGCAAAAGAGAATAGACTAGCAGTTGCATTAGTGAGGATTAATTCAATTTTAAGAAAACATTATTTGTTCACAGCTATGTGATAAATATCCTCGGCCAACCGCAGTGGTGACAGCAACACCACGAGATGAGCTAATGCGCAGAGTCTATGCTGACAGGTACCGCACTACATACCAGACAGACTTCTGCAAAAATGGTAAGAGATTACTGATTTCTGTCTATTGAAAGTTGTGCTCAAAATCATTAAAATAAAGGCCCACTTATGCAAAAGAAAACATGGTAGTATTGATATTCAATTTTAATTCTTGACTAGTTTGTTCATTCAATCAATTTTGAAATACAGAGACAATTCTATTGCACTCCGATTGACATTTAATGATCACACATATTTCAATTAATTATTTTATCAGAACCAGCAAACTAAATTTAGATATTAGAATATGACTTTTAATATTATGATATATTTATATCATAATATTAATAAATTATTATTAATATATGACTTAATTTAAAATTTTTATTGGAGAATGAAATAGTAGGCCTTTATCAAGCAATAAGAAAAAGTCTTCCTGCATTTAGTGTCATATAACATGTGAACTTATTAATTTGGAAAATATTTATAAGAATACTTGAATTAATTTCCAATCTTCAAGAATGAGATGCACATTAAAAATATTTCACTCTCATCAACCTTTGTATTGAATCGTGTTTTTGTTATAGTACAGCGTAATATGAAAAAGATTTTGTGTCATATACAATATTGTCAGTAAACATAACAACTATTCAGATAATTCAAACTGATATTGCATAACTGCTTATTAATGCTTGTGTCCCATAGAGTAAAAATTTCAGAATATTTGTCACAATAACAGTACCATACAATTCTGTAACTGTGAATTTATAGAATAATTAGCTCCTTTGATAATATATGTTTTAATTTAAAATTTACATTATCATTACTTTATAGTATTATTTCTAAGATAAGCACTAGAATAATTATAGTTTAAATTATAAAAAGGTAATAGAATAAGCAGTGGTGTCCCCTATGACTTGGCTTTGAGGGGGATGAATCTGATTGAAGATAACACCAAACTGGTTGTTATAGAATGAATTCAATTCAAATAAATTTGATAAGCCAAATTCAAAGTATAACAATTAACTACTATATTTCAAGCAAGTTGGATTACTGTTATATATATATATTTTAAAAATATTTTAGATTTTTCTATCCTCCTCATCCATCCCCTTAGTTGTGTCACGGAGTCTCAGAATTTTGTTGTGTAGAGCAATTTTAGTAAGTGGCAAAAATTACTTAACATTTAATATTATATATTTCAGCTGATGACACAGCAAGACAGTTGGCACAATGTGACTCAGACATGTATCAAGGCACAGTCCAGAAGGTGCAATACGGAGAGGGTGAATATATCAGCTGTAAATGTGGCTGTGGTTGTCGCGTGGCACTTCCTCCTAATGTATCTCAACATGCAGGAGATGGCCCACGCCTGCGACCCTTAGCTTGTCGACCAGCAGCTGTCTCCCATAATGTTCACTTTTCTTGTTGCACACCAAAGAAGAGTGATGTTTCAAGGGGCGAAGTAGTTGGTGAGTAATGTTTCAGAACTTAATCAATTCTTTATGATATCACACAGTTTAACCATTACAATTATCTGGTTTCCTATGTGGGAGTGGTATAAGGGCGTTTTAGAATAGTTCTTAAGTAGGTTAAGCTCTTGTGTCTAAAAGTACAAGACTTCCTTTTTTTATGTAAGAGGAGAATTTTTTCTGGATTTTTATGGTATATCTTCAGAGCTTTTGTTTCTTTTTCTTCTCTATTCCCAATTTGTTAAACATTAAAAATAGTAGATATTAAACAAAAATAAAACATATTTTTTCACTTATTATCATGTTCATTTTAGGGTCTACATAGTACATACCAAAAACAATACAGTAGCTTGTTGGTGGGAAGCTGGCACTGATTTAATTTCCTTAAGTATTTGATTAGTTCTATTTTTGTAATACAAGGAGGCCAAACTTGTTCATGTGAGAGAAGTTTGTGCGTTCCTCATTCAGTTTTTTTTTTAGATTTTGATTGATACCTAAAGAAGAGGACAGATAGCAGTTCTCAAACCATTGTATTTCATTCTTGGTAATATATTTCAGATCCCAAATACAATGTTCTTTAAACTTTCAAATTGTCAATCGTCAATAATGAACTTTAGAGTAAGAAGCCTGTGTCTCAGGGAAATCAAGTAGCGGTCTGATACAATGAGGTAAAGTGTGTGGAATTGTCCTTTAAAAATGCAGAGGGCCGAAGGCTGATTGAGGATCTTAGTTGCAAGTGTAGAAGCTAGTCATAACTGAAAATTGAAACAGATGCACCAAAGTAACTTTGTAAAACTGCAGAAACAATAAACTCCTTTTAAAGGTTTGATTGGCCACTCTCTAGAAAGAATGATGCTAATTCACAAAAAAGTTCTATGTTAACCTAAAACTGCTCTGGCTCCAGGTTAATAATGCTGATGGTGACTAGAAGAAAAGACTGTCAATGATACCATCAAAGATAAAAAGGTATGCAAAGCATACCGTGAAGGGCATGAAAGGGCAGCAATCTTACTACAGGATGCCATAGATATTCTCATATCAGAAAACCTGAAACAAGATCCGTTCAGAAGCGGTCTTCATAAAGGACTTGCTGAAGAAAATTTGAACTAACTGAAATAAGAGGTCTGTTCTTCAACAGGCTCTGGATGTATCGGCTCTGGATCTATGGATGTGTCCAAAAAGCTGATGAGTAAAGCTGGTGGTAGGAGCACCTGTTGAGATGCCACTAGGGAGGGATAGTGGGCTCTATATCTGTCATGTCACCTTGGAAGAAGGGGAGGCTAGCTTTGTTGCAGCCTCCTCCAGTCAAAGTAGATAGGAGGTACTCCCTAATATTATTTAGGCTAGCAATAACATTGCCACCATTTTAACACTAAGGGAGCCCATTTTTACCCATCCCAACAGTCATCCTCTGCAGTAGACTCTAGACCTTTTGATCCACCATTTTACTCCCATATCTCAATATTTTCAGTTAGTGGTGTGGCATCCATGGGGTTA